>NC_136994.1:7931461-8133961 GCF_032717465.1 Coenobita brevimanus | reverse complement strand
GAAAAGTAAATGTACTTATTGTAGTAAGCTTGGTCATACTACGGAGAAATGTTTCAGGAGACAGCATGATGTGAACAAAAAGGAGTCTTTAAATATTCAGTCAATTGGTCTAGTGTCCACCCTTGAGAGTTCCCAGAATTCTTTAACCGAGTTAACTGAACCTGCTTTGAGGGGTAAATTAAATTCTCATGATGAAGCTCCTCTTTTGAGCAGTAACGTGGGTGACACTCTCAAGAGTTCATGTGCTAATTTCCTGTCTGATGGTTTTGTCAGTCCTTTGGACAATAATGACAGGAAATCAGTTAAAATATATCGTGATACAGGTGCTTGCCAATCCCTTATGCTGACCAGTGTTCTAGGCTCTAATGTTAATTCCTCTGATGAAACTGTAATCTTAGAAGGTGTAGGGAATAATTACTTCTCTGTCCCTCTGTGGAGAGTGAATTTAGAGTCTGGTTTTGTTAATGGTTCCATTATGGTTGGGTTGGTTGAGACACTCCCAATGTCAGGTGTAACTTTCTTACTTGGAAATGATATTGGTGGAAGTCAAGTGTGTCAAGCTCCTCAGTTGTCTAGTGAACCAGTGACTACGACCCAGGATTGTGATGTCCCTGAGGTGTTCTCTGCATATGCTGTCACTAGGGCTAAATCTAAAGTTACTGGTGACTTAAAGGATAATGATGATGATGATGTTATCTTAGCTGACACTTTTCTTGCTAATTTGGACCACTCACCAGATGAGGCAGTACCCCGTAGTGTTGATAATTTGTCTCGTCAAGAGTTGGTTGACTTGCAGGTTGCTGACCTTGAGTTGAACGGTCTAGCTAACTCTGCTTTCAGTGAGGAAGAGTCAGCTGGTGGTTCTACTTGTTATTATATAAAGTAAGGAGTACTTATGAGAAAGTGGGGACCCCCAACAGCATCAGCCAACTGTGAATGGGAGGTTGTACATCAAGTTGTCATCCCTCGTGTTTGTAGGCAGGATATCATTAGAGTGGCTCATGATTCCAGTTTGGCAGGACACTTTGGAGTGAGGAAGACTGTGGCACGCATTTTGAAACACTTCTACTGGCCAGGTATCTTCAGAGATGTTTCCTGGTATTGTAAGTCTTGTCACACCTGTCAAGTTGTGGGGAAGTGTAATCAGACCGAAAAGGTTGCACCTCTAGTTCCCATTCCTCCTTTTGAGGCGCCATTCACCCGTGTGTTGGCGGATATTGTGGGCCCTCTTCCTAAGACTTCTTCAGGATTTTCTTATGTGTTGACCCTGACTGATATGGCTACTCATTATCCTGAAGCCATTCCACTTAGAAATATCTCTGCAAAGAACGTGGTTAAGGAAATGTTAGGGTTCTTCACCAAGTTTGGTCTGCCCAAGGAGGTACAGTCAGACCGGGGAAGTAATTTCATGTCCAATGTTTTCAAGCAGTCTCTGAAAGAGTTGGGCATCACCAAGATCACGTCTTCAGCTTACCATCCCCAGACCCAAGGAGCGTTGGAGATATATCATCAAACACTCAAATCGATGCTCAGGAAATCTGTTTGGAACATCAGAAAGACTGGGATAAAGGTCTTCCATTCGTTGTATTTGCCGCAAGAGAATCTCCAAATGAATCACTGGGCTTTTCACCCTTTGAACTACTGTTTGCCCATGAAGTAAGAGGACCCCTTAAGCTACTTAAGTAATGCTGGCTGTCGGAGAAAGATGACGTCAACCTGCTGGAGTATGTTTCAAAGAACGGCTGTCCACTGCTTTACAGCTGGCGAGAGAGAATTTAGGAGCTGCTCAGGAGAAGATGAAGACTTGGTATGATAAGAAGTCCAAGTTATGCCACTTTCAGCCAGATTAGGTTTTGATTCTGCTACCAGTGCATGAGCAACCTCTTCAAGCCAAGTTTAGTGGTCCTTATTTCGTGGAGAAGAAACTCAGTGATGTCAAGTATGTCATCGCCACACCAGATCGTAGAAAGAACAAGCAACTTTGTCACATCAACATGCTAAAGTTATATCCCAGGCGGGACGAAAATAACCCAGTCTGCACTGTAGCTGTTCCACCCGAGTCTGCAAGTGAAGTTCTCTCATGCAGTATGAGCCTGAGTGATAATTTGGGGAAGAATCCTGATATCATGAATGATCTCCAGACTAAGCTTTCTCATCTAGCTCCCGAGGAAAGGCAGGAGTTTTCGGCATTACTGCAGGAGTACCCGCAAGTGTTCCGTGCCACTCCAGGAAGAACCACTGTGTTGATGCATGATGTCGATGTTGGAGATGCAAAGCCAATTAAACTGCCTCCTTACCATGTGAACCCAGTGAAAGTTCCTCTCATCCAGAAGGAGCTTGGCTACCTGTTGGACTACAAGATGATTGAGCCCTGTCAGAGCAAGTGGAGTTCTCCTGTCACTCTAGTCCCTAAGCCAGGTGGGTCACAGAGGCTTTGCATCGACTACAGACGTGTTAATCAGATAACCAAAACAGACACTTACCCTCTCCCTCGCGTGGAAGATTGCGTAGACAAGATCGAAGAGGCTAGATACATAAGTAAGTTTGATTTGTTAAAGGGATACTGGCAAGTACCTATGACTGAACGTGCTAGGGAGATCTCATGTTTTGCAACACTAGGAAAGATTTTTGCATGTTCTGTAATGCCATATGGTATGAAGAATGCACCAGCCACTTTTCAGAAGCTCATGAATGTTGTAACAGAGGGTTTGGCAGGGTGTGTTGTTTATATTGATGATGTATTAATCTTCAGTGACAACTGGAAAGATCACCTATGCCATGTCAGTAAATTTCTTGAGCGTTTGGTTCAGGCTAATCTTGTAGCTAATTTATCAAAGTTTGAGTTTGGTCAAGCTAAAGTTCAGTACCTTGGGTACGTAATTGGTGATGGACACGTTGCACCACCAGGAGCTAAGGTTCAGGTTATAAGTGATCTTCCCAGACCTAAAAGTAGGAAAGAGCTACAAAGATTTTTGGGAATGGTAGGTTATTACAGGAGATTTGTTCTTAACTTTTCAATTCTTGTATCACCACTTACAGACCTACTGAAAAAGGGAGTTAAATTTGTCTGGACCGATAACTGTGAATCCTCTTTCAACAAACTTAAAGCTATCCTATTAAGTCAGCCAGTGCTCTCTACTCCAAATTTTGCTAAGCCTTTTAAGATGGCTGTTGATGCAAGTGATACAGGAGCTGGGGCTGTTTTGCTGCAAGAGGATGATCAGGGTATTGAACACCCTGTATCTTATTACAGTAAGAAGTTCACTCCACCTCAAAAGAACTACTCAACTATTGAGAAAGAGCTTTTGGCCTTGATTTTGGGTTTACAGCATTTTTCATTTTATTTGTGTTCTGGTTTTGACCCGATAGTCATTTATACCGATCATAACCCACTGAAATTCCTTAGTAAGTTTAAAGATAAAAATCAGAGATTGACAAGATGGAGTCTACTTCTTCAGGAGTATTCATTAGACATACAACATGTCAAGGGGAAAGAAAATGTTATTGCAGATTGCTTATCTAGACTTTAGACAGATTGTTTTAGAGTAATAAGAAATTTCCTTTGTAAATTTCTTTTTCTTTGTGGGGAGGTGTTACATAGCCTATGATTTCATCATCCTTTGTATAATTCTAACGTGCAGTATGCTGCATGTTTGATCACGATTCGCCTCGTGGCTTCCATAGTGACCAGGCTTGCGTGTTCTACTTCACTCCCCCCTTCTCCCCCTTACAGTAGAGTAAGTCGTTCTTTCTGTTGTTCAGAGCAGGATTGTCAACTCTTTGTCCCCTATGGCTTCATTTGCGCGTCCTTTTTATAAGTTGTATCAAGCTCTGCCGGCCCCTGTATACTGAGCTCAGTCTCTGCATTAATTGCCACTTAGATCTACTCCTCATTTTGTTCACATCTCTGTCCTCCCCTGTATAGTGTATTATTATTTTTGTGAGTGTTCAGGAAGTTTCCAGCCATCTAGCTGCTGTATAATTTGAGTATAAGTGTTTTTACCATTTTTCTTGCACTATGTAGCCTGAGGTGTTGATTCGCAGGCCTGGTAAGGTTTTTGTGATTCATGTAGGGTTTTTAAAGTCAGCCATCGTTAGTAATATTTTGTTCGTTCGTTCGTTCGAAGATTTCCTGCACATATAGTGCAGGCCAGGCCATACATTTGCCAGGTCAGTGGGGTATGGGCTGATTAAAAAATAGTAAGTGGGGAGGACAGGACCTGGGGATTGCCCAGCACACACGTCCTGTGTCCTGACTGGTTTTGTGGTGTGTGTGAATATTTTGTTGTTGTTGTTGATTCTCTCTTCATTCGAGGAGACCGGGCCTTGCTGTAGCCCGGTTGGTGGTGGTTGTCTTGAGTAAGGTAAGGGGGAAGACAGGGCCTGGGGAATGCCCAGCACACACGCCCTGTCTCCTGGCTGAGTTGCGGTGTGTGTGAATATTTGTTTTTTTTTTTTGCCTATCGACCATTGAGGCCGAAGCCTCCGGTCATTAAGGCAAATATATATATATGTATATATATTGACACATATATGCATATATATACAAACATATATATATACATACATACATACATACACACATCCACGCATATGAACATACACACTTTCATGCACACGTACATATATATATAATAATTTTTATTTTATTATTTTTTTGTAGTTTTATTTTTATTATTTTTATTTATTTTTTATATTTTTAACCTTATATTACTTATAAACAAAATACCTAATCTAAAGACCCTAAAACTAACCACCTAACAGACAAATCGCTAACCTATACTAAATCCTAAGAGACAAATAACTAGACCTACACTAATGTTCAAAAAGCCTCGACCAAGAGAACACCATCGACTGCAGATATGTAATGCTTTTCTACATTACATACCTGCACTCATCACCTGATGACTGTCAGTCGAGGCACAACCTAATATAGGGAACATCAATATATGAAAGGGAACCAGACGAGTCAGGAACATTTCCATATACGTCAGCTGTCGTCCCTAATTAGAATAACTTAAGCAAGATAATATAATGTATTTACATAATTTATACAAAAATTGAAGAACCTCGCCCAGCAGACTACCATCGACTGCAAGTGCCCAATACCTTCCTATATTGCACACTTGCACTCATCAGCTGGTGACTGTCAGGCAAGGAATTTGGCTTAATGTAGGGGACATCTATATTAGAAATAGATCGGTGGGAGGAGGAACTATTTAAAATATGTCAACTGTCAACCCTAATTAATATTACAATATATACATATTTACTGTTCATAAAAAACCATAACCACACAGTAAAAAAGTCACATCACTCTGATCAGTCCGGTCTCTCTCAAGAAAGCCATCAATTTATCAGTCATAACAATGTCCCCATCACCCAGGATGGTGGAAAGGGTGAAGGGGACGTCTACTGCGCCGCAGTAATTCATAAGTGAAGCGCGTTCACGAATAAATCGCCGACAGCGCAGGATGATATGACTGATAGATAACACCGCATTACAGATGTCACAGTGCGGTGGGAAGCGTCTTTCCATATAAGGTTTTATGTGGGTTAAAACGGTGGCATTCAGCCGTAGCCGTGCCAACACTTTTTCTTCTAGGCGACTGGGACGGTTGGCAGTGTCCCAGTCGCCCAGGTACGGCTTACAAGTTGGAATATTTAGTCTGGTCCACTGACCTTGCCACAGAAGATTTATTGATTTCTTTCCGAGAGATAGACTCGACCGTAGATCACGAGGAACGTCCCAAGTCTCCTCGAGCTCCACAGCCGACTTTGCAAGTAAGTCAGCCTGCTCATTACCGTAGATACGACAATGACCAGGCACCCAGATCAGCGTGAATGACTTGTTGCATGAATGCAACTTATTAACGATGCGGCCCTGGATCTCATGAGAGTCCGTAGTGCAAGATGCAATTGCCTGAAGGGCTGATTTTGAATCTGAAAATATGACAAATGAGTCATGTCTAGAATTGAGAGCATAGTCTATGGCTTTGTCAATAGCAAAAAGTTCTGAAGTAAACACAGATGTATGAGTCGGCAACTGATACCTGAGGGCACATTCAGTCGACCACACACTTGCACCCACACATTCACTCGACTTGGAGCCGTCGGTGTACAATTGATGGGACCCCAAGTGACAAACAATGATCTTACGAAACAAGTGGTGGACCTCCGCCTCCGGCGCCTTGGCCTTTGGTGCTGGGAGCCATGTAACATCGACTGTAAAGCCGGGTGGCTCCCAAGGGGCTATATTTTAAACACCAACTTGTCACAGTCACTGGGGTCCACATCAAGCTCCTGAGTCAGTAAGTGGAGGCGAGCGGCAAGTGGCCGACGCACCCCCCGCAGAAGGTGGTGGTATTGACGCAGGGGGGTACAGGCCACATTGCCGATATTACTTTTTCTTAATGTCCTTACACCATAGGACAAGGCCAGGTGGTCACGGCGAATACGGAGGGGAGGCACATTCGCCTCCACTTCCATACGAGCTACACGGGTACACCGGACAGCTCCAAGACACATTCGCAAACATTTATTCTGTAACACATCCAATCCTTTCAGCGTGGCATAGGATGCCGAGCCATACACCTGTGCGCCATAGTCTAGCTTCGATCGAATAAGGGACTTATACACCATTAATAAAGATTTTCTGTCAGCACCCCAGGTAGTACCCGCTAGGTACTTGAGGACATTTAACGGTTTATCACAACGAGCAAGCAAAGTATTAACGTGAAGTTTAAAATTCATTCTACGATCAAAATGTATTCCTAAAAATTTTACAGAATTTTGAAAAGGTACCACCTGATTATCCAAAGTTAAGCACAAATTAGGTACGTTATGATTAGTGAAAACTATAGCGGCACACTTACGTACGGAAAACTTAAATCCCCACTGCAAGGCCCATTGGTGGACGGAGTCAAGGGCTGCTTGAATCCGCCCAGCCGAAAATTGTGCATTACGGGAAGAGTGCCATATTGCACAATCGTCAGCGTAGAGTGAGTATTTAAGATTCCTCGGGATGGGAGCTGATGACAGAATATCATTGATCATAATACTAAATAAAGTAGGACTAAGCACACTTCCCTGTGGCACCCCGTTTTCCTGGATAAATATATCCGATGTTACGTTACGGGGCAATTTGACAGAGAAAGTTCTGTCCCTTAAGAAATTTGAAATAAAAACAGGCAAATTTCCTCTTAAACCATAAGCATAGAGCTTCATTAGTATACCGTGTCGCCAGGTCATGTCATAGGCTTTATGGATGTCCAAGAACACCCCTATCATGAATTCTTTATTGGCAAATGCCTCTGCAATACAATGCTCCAAATTCATTAAATGATCTAGTGAACTTCTGTATTTACGGAAGCCACATTGTTGATCATTTAACAAATTCTTCGACTCTAAAACAAAAAGAAGCCTATTGTTAACCATTCGTTCCATGACCTTACATAGACAAGAAGTCAACACAATAGGACGAAATGAATCGGGATTCATAAGACGACCAGCCTCTTTGGGTATCGGTATGACGTGCGCAAAGTGCCATGAGTTTGGGAACGTTCGAGACGCCCAAATCTCATTGTACAATGCTAACATCTTAATCAGGTTGTCCTGATTAAGATGCTGGATCATACCGTACGTGATGGTGTCTGGTCCAGGGCTGGTGTCTTTACAGGATTTAAGGGCAAGGAGCAGTTCATCTAGCGTAAACTCTTGGTTGTACGGGGAGTTTACGTCTTCTGTGGCAAAGTCTAATATCTGTAGCTCAGCCGTGCGTTTATGATGTTGGAAACGCGGGTCATAATTGGCTGAGCTACTTACATGAGAAAAACTCCTGGCGAGGATGTTAGCAACGTCCACGGGCTCGTCATAGATGTTATTATTTACTTGCAAGGTGGTAATGGGGAAATATGGGCCTTTATTATTTAATATTCTTATGGTGGACCAGACTTTACGTAATGGTGTTGTACGAGTCACCGTGGACACAAAGGACTGCCAGGAGTCACGTTTGGCCCTTCTTATTATTCTCCTTGCCTCAGCCCGTGCCTGTTTGTATGCAATAAAATTTTTCTCAGTGGGCTGACTATCAAAAATCCTGTATCTCCTATTGCGTTTTCTTAATGCTTGTCGGCAATCCGGTGTCCACCAATGTGCTCTATGCTTCGCCTGAACTGTAGAAGTCTTGGGAATAGCAGCCTCAGCTGCGTGTAATATGGAAGTAGTTATATTTTCGACCTTAACATCTATGGTCTTCCCAGATATATCTAAATTGGCGATCCTTGAGAAGGATCCCCAATCTGCTTTCTTATAGTTAAATTTTGGAGATGGAGGGTCCGAAATGATGTCGCGTGTATAAGAAAGACAGATGGGTAAATGATCACTTCCCAAGGAGTCGTCGTAAGGGTCCCATGAGAGATCTTGATGTATACCAGGGGAGGCCAAAGATAAGTCAATGGCCGAAAAGTTACCAGTACGATCATCTACACGAGTCGCTCTACCATCGTTCAGAAGACAGAGGCTGGACTGTAGTATTAGGTCGGCTACTTGCTCCCCACGACCATCGATCCTCAAGCTACCCCATTGATAGTGATGGGCGTTAAAATCGCCCAACACTAACTTATTCCCAGGGAGATGTTCAACTAGTGAATTTAAAGCATCACTATCAATGGGGCCATGTGGAGGACAGTACAGAGAGCAAATAGACAGATACGTGTTATTAAATTTTACTCTGCACTCGACAGCTTCCAGAGTAGAATTTAGAATCACTTCCGTTTGTGGGTGTGATTTATGTGTGTATATGGCTACTCCGTGACCTTCATATCTTCTATACGAGTGGTAGTGTTTGAACTGTGGAGGATCAGGGTGATCCTCCAGGCGCGTCTCCTGTAAACAAACAACGTCTGGCCTGTGTATAGAAAGCAAGATTGCTATATTGTGTAACTTATTCCCAATACTTCTACAATTCCACTGTAGTATAGTGAATGCGACGGTTTAAGATTTACGGGGGGGGCCAGTGTGTTTAGTTTTTTTATGCCCCCCGCGACCAGGCGAGTGGCTACCGGGGGACCTTTCCCGGTGCTTGCTGACGGAAACCTCCATATTTTGGTCAATAACAAGGCTCCCAGATTCCACCGAGGAAGAGCTGTTCTTCCTCCCTGGCTGGGCTAGGAGCAGGGAGGACATGAGGACGTGGCTTTGAAAGGGTGGTGAAGTTATGTTTTACAGTCTTGTCAGGCTTCGATTTAGAAGCTTGACTGACTGAGAAGCAGCAGCGGCCTGTGAGTATGATGAAGCTTTAGGGAGGTCAGTTAGAGAGTTGGATCGTACAGGAGGTTTAGAGGTGGAGGTGGAGGTAGAGTGAGTGACTTGATTAACAAGCACGAGATCAGTCTGCGTCTCCACAGTGCACATCACAGGGCGGGACATCACTGCCGAAGCATAGGACCTATTCGGTGTGGGAGTTGCATGCAACTCCTTCACCTTTTCCTTGCTTCGTAGAAAGAGATGCCCTCAGTCGCCTTCACCGCACAGACCTCTTTCTCCTCCTTCCACTTGGGACAATCCCTAGAGGAAGTGAAGTGAGCACCCTTGCAGTGAAAGCAGCTGACACCCTCTGATGTGCAATGGTCAGCATCATGTCCTTGTGTTGTGCACTTGCCACAGACTGATTGAGAAGCCCGACAAGACTTTTCATGGTGTCCATATAACTGACATCGTAAACAACGAAGTGGGTTAGGGATGTATGTCCTTACGTTAACAATTTCATACCCCACTTTGATATGGGTTGGGAGAGTCACTTTACCGAAAGTCAATATAACCGTTGCCGTTTTCGTCCTCCTGCCCTCGGAAAATCTCGTGATGAAACGGGCTTCAATTACATCTTCATGAGCAAGTTCATGTACGATGTCGTCCTCTTCCATGGCCATGAGGTCCCTGCAAGTGATGACTCCCTTGCAGGAATTCATGGAGTGAGGGATCGTTGGCACAACATCATAGCAATGGAATTTGCTCATCTTCATCAAATCCTTAACCTGGGACGAATTTGCAGTCTTTACTAGGAGATCTCCGCTAGCAAATTTTTTTACCTGTTCCACCTCTCCTGCACATCCATCAATCACCTTCTTGATAATGAAGGGATTGAGGCTGGACAGGGGAGAGGAACCAACCGCATGAATTAAAACAAACTCGGCGTTATGTACATTAACCCGTCACGTCCCGAGGTTTTCCGCACCTCTGACATCCCCCAGTCCCGAGGTATTTTCGAAATTTTTTTTTTTGGCTAAAACCTTCGCTTTTGGTGAGAAAAATCGAAAATTCATAGAGAAATCGCTCACCTGAGGTTTAAAGTGCCCAATCCAGGTAGGAGTTCCTCCTTACCTGAGTGGGTTTTCTAACATGCTGGCACCAAAGAAAACGAGTTCTATGGGAGGGTAACTATTTTATCCACTCATAAACGGTATTTATTTATTTACTTGGTACGAATGTATATGTAGTAAGACAGTATATTGGTTTTCAAGCAGTAATAAAGGCATTATAAGCATTGTTTCACTCACTAACTAATCACCATACCTGACCTATTTTTGCCACACTACCTGATCATTATTTCTGGCTGTTTCTTCTTCTAATGCTATGTAAACATTGTCCTCCACATTGTCATCGATTGGGGAATCACTCTGGCCCTGAATAACTTTACTAGCCAGGTCACTGGTAACAGGTCCTTTGCCAAGACAATGGCGTGAGGGGGGGAGGGGGGAGGTTATGCAGTGTAAGGCATTGTCCCTGCTTGGTATCTTGTACAGGAATAGAGGAAGGTGTCCCGTGTATACATACGAAAAATCACGTGCGAAAATTGAAAATTGTGCAAATTAGGTACCTTGCAATTGCACGACGTACTGGTACGTCGCCGGGACTGGCAAATGCAAATCGTGGTGACGTACCCATACGTCGTCGGGACGGGGCGGGTTAATGTCAAGGCGGGTACGTGTCTGGGGCCGTTCAGTCTGGGGGTAGTCAGTCCGTGAGACAGTCGGGGGTCGGTCAGGACTACCTCCCCCCCTGAAGGGGAGGGAGGCAGCAGTGGCGTCCGCCATAGTTACCACTTCCCCCGTGAGGGGGAAGTGGGAAGAAAGAGAAAAACCACCAAGGGAGAATTGCCCGGGGAACACACACCTAATCTGAGATTACCCTCTCAAACCACTCTCGGGAGGACGCGCCCGTGTGTAACTCACACCCCAGAGCGATCAGTGGGGGGTACACTCCAGAGGTGAGTAAGCAAAGGCAATCTCAGGAAACAGATATAGACACTTACTATATCTCTAAAGGGCTGGGAGGAGAATTAGTACTAGCTAACCTAACTTTATTGAAAAACGCCCTAGTGGCGGAGAAAACAAAGCTAAAGCCGGTGAGGCAACCCTGCAGCTAGAGGAGAGCCAGAGAAACACGTCTAAACTCTCCACGACCATGCATCAAAGTCCCGTGAATATTTTGTATCTGTAATAATATTATATCTTACTTTAACTGAGCATTATTCGGTTCTCTCATTTATCAGGGCTGACTTAGATAAATTTGTTCTTGCTAAATTCGTGTTAATAGAGGCTATTGCAGTTAACCATATATGTAACCTGTTTTGCCATTACATTATCCTTATGAGTCCTCAATGTTTAGTTGTTAGTTTGAGCATTAAACTTTAACTTGTAATTTTACCTAACTCTTTTGTTTTGAACCTGGAAATTTGCGGGACAGTAGTGATTTTAGTATTTTCACTTGAAGTGTTCATTATCTCTCTCTCTTCCGTAACAATATATATATATATATATATATATGTATATACATATATATATATATATATATATATATATATATATATATATATATATATATATATAGCGACCGCTGCTGAGCTACACCTCACTCTGAGGCTGCAAATGAAACACTAAGGTCTCATGCGAACTCCGACTCTCCGAACAATACCGTACGGTACAGTGAATGGACCGCCCTAAGTTACAAGCTAGTGAGTATTACAGATTTGAAATTAACAATCAGGTATTTCATTTGGTTAGAATTATGTATAATTTTTCTAATTCATCCTAATTTCATAAAATAAAGCCGTTATATCTAATGCAATAGTAATATTCAAAAATGGGACATTTAAGATAATTTGCTGAAAAAGCGGGACAGGCGTCTAAAAAGCGGGACATTCCCGCCCAAAAGCGGGACTCTGGTCACCTTAGTCTAAACCGGTCAATACCGGTGCAAAAGCCTCGCGAAATCATGGCACTAGTAGCTTCCCCTTAGCCTACATAAATCGAAAAGAGAACGATTTTCGTGAAAGCTTGGAAATGATGTATGACAGCTAGATGACGTTGCCGAGTGAGCTGATTGTTCAAGCTTTTCGTCTTAAATACGCTACTGTTTGCAACAGTCAGTTAGAGTGTATAAAATTTTAGTTATTTTTCTTGCTTTTCATAGTGATTTTGTTTTGGCTGCCAAGAATAGTAAATTTAATATCACTGATCCTTGTCAGCAAAAAAAAAAAAGTGTCATCTGAATCATCATTATCAATGTCATCACCATCATCTCCATAATAGTGATGTACCGGATATCCGTCTCCGCCTTCTCCTCTGCGGAGCCTCCGCAGTGAAAATAATGTCCGCATTATATCCGCGTCCGCGTCTTCAGACAACAAAAGCTCCGCATCATTATCCGCCACCTCGTTTTCAGATAATAAAAGCTCCGCATAATAATCCGCATCCGCGTCACAGAACCGCAGAGGTTGCTGATCTCCATCCATCCAATATTTTTCCTTTCTTTTTTTGTCTTAATTCTTTTTCTCTCTCCTTTTCATCCACAACTCTCCTCTCCGTTCCTCTCACCTACCAGTCACTCTTCCTCTTTCTGTGTTCTTCTCTATTAGCTCTCTTCCTCCCTCCATCTCTCATTGTTCCTCTCTCTCTCTCTCTCTCTCTCTCTCATATCTGTCGCAATAGTTACACGTGCTATGCTAATATATATTGGCATAGGCTATCTGGTAAACACAAGTGTACACTTACGTGTGGCTGAAACTCAGTTTATACTGCATAAATGTACTGTAATATGTGTAAAAAAAAAAAAAAAAAAAAAAATCCGCGTCCGCGTCCGAAACCGCGGACATGGAGGTAAAAATAATCCGCAGTTGTGTCCGCGTCGGCAAAAATTAATATCTTAACCTCCGCAGCTTTATCCGCAACCGCATTTTATGAGAAATAGATATCCGGCTCCGCCTTCGCCTCCGCGGAGCTCTAAAATTTGGTATCCGATACATCACTAGTCAATAACTACCAGATATGGCAATATCAACGATCGCGGTGATACCAGAATTTCAGTTTGAACGCAGCACTGTCGATACCGCAGCACACCTTCAAGGTCGCCTCATCAACGTGTCTCTTCTAATATTCTAGTGCACTGTCCAGTGAGTCTGTCATTACTCGCCACACTCGTCGCCACCCCAGCCGCCCCTACTCCATAATGCTACAGATGCCTCTCGTATCCATAACGGACGAGTCCCCCATAAGAGAAGTGGATATAATTCTCCCATTCGTTCGGGTTTCTCTGTGTCTTGATTTATGTGAGCCTGTCGCTGAGTGGATATGATTGTTTTTTTCCCTCGGCTTTTGGAGGAGACGTTTGTGAGTGTTTGTTGGCTTGTGTCTATAGCTCTTGCTTGCATGTCTGGATGTGACTTTAATGTGAATAACTGTCGCTTGTTTGAATGTGTACGTGATAATAATGGGTATAAATTGCTTTTGTGTGTATGTATAATGACGAGCTTGGATATAAATATGTTCATAAATATCACACATGTGGGTATAGCCATGGCCTATAAGGGGACAGTATGTTACTCGTAATATCGCCTTTTTGTATATAACCTGCTTTTGTGTGTGTAGAGTGACCCTCGTAGACGTGAATACGGCTTTAGTGAGCTTAAAATTGTGCCTTATATACGTGTCGATATGTTATGCCCTTGGATGTGACTGTGGCATCTAGCATCTATGTGCGTGTATAAAAACCCTTGTGGATATAACTGCGCTGTGTGTGTGTGTGTGTGTGTGTGTGTGTGTGTAGCTTGTTTTAGTATGTATATGGCATTTATGCATTTATGGATATTAATGTGCTGATATGTGTGTACGTGGGTCTTTAAGGATCTACGTATTGTTGGCTGCTGTGAGTATGTTTATTCCCTCTACGGATGAAACTTGGCTTGTGTGTATGTCTGTGGCCTTTATGGATACTAATATTGCTTGTTCTTCTGTGTGTGAGTAAATGGATGTAAATTTGGCTTCAATGTCTGTGTAGGTAAATGGGTTTTGTGAATATAATTGTCGCTCTTATGCGTGTCCACCATAATCTGGCTGGCACTTACGTATGTATGTGTATATGTATGTTTGCGTACTGTATATCCAGGTGTGTATGTGTGTATATGTGCATATGTTCTGTGTACTGTACATGTATAGGTGGGGAAAGGTTCGTGCGGTATTTTGTGTAGTGATAATTGTGGACATAACCGCGTCTGGTATGTAGGTGTGTGTATTAATGACTTGCTTTTGTCAGCCTTTTTCTCTGGTTAAATGCCTGCAGACATGTGAATAAGGAGGAGTAAAGACCTAACTGTTCCCATACACGAGGATGGGCTCATACTCAAGGCATTTTAAATCTTCGAGGGACACTACCATAGCACCCAATTGTAGGAAGTTCCCCCGGGTGACTGGTTCATTGAATATGTAAATCTGTAATCGGATTACCCAGGTAAGGAGTCAGGGAAGGAAAAGCGAAGGGGAGGGAGTAGGGAAAAGATTAAGGGTACTTAGTATGAGAATGGGTAAGGTTGGGGAACTGTAAAGTGGAATTAGCACACAAATGCCGGTTCTCCTTTACCTCAGGAAGAATGTATGGATGTAAAAGCCTTAAGGAGAAACTACAGCGTTCCTAACGACATAAAGGAGAATGGGCTATGACCTTCCGTTATAAAAATAAATAAATAAAAGCAAATCGTTTTTTCCCCATAACTTCTTTTACGTTTGTCATATCGACATAAAACCAAAACCTAAAGGTGACTTTCAAATCTGCATCCTAGAACATGCCTCAGCACATCAGGGGGTTCATCTCCCAGCTAGAGGTGGGGGGGGGGGTCAATATCAAGTGGACCGGGCGTAAAATTGCAAATGGGCATAATATCGTCAATTTTCACCCGATTTACTCCAAATATGATATGTGACATCTTTGACTAGATATCCTGTAGTGTGTATACGCCAGCACTAAAATGACTGCCGGGGTCGGATTTGCTCTGCCTTGGCACCGCTTCGTGTTATTTTATGAGATCTCTTGGGGTAAAAATTTGGGACTTTTCCGGCTATTTCGGATGTCACCTAATTTTCCATGAAGGTTTGACGCTGGACCCACAAAACTTAAACTTAGAGACTAATGACCTAAGGTGAGATGCACAAGATCAGTGATCTTGACTTTAAGGTCCATATATAGTTCGGCTTCTAATAAGTAATGGCTGTGAGAAGTTTTTCCTTATAAAAATTGTCTTAGGACAATTTTATGGCGTATTATTACTATTAGTAGTAGTAGTAGTAGTAGTAGCAGCAGTAGTAGTAGTAATAGCAGTAGTAGTAGTTTTTGTAGCACCGTAACATTTGTCCGTAAACAGTTATATTCAGCTTTGGAGAGTCTAGTTAACTTTTCGGCATGGCTATTACTTTTTCCCGTAATATTCTAATAAGTTTCCTTCGTGAGTACTGTCATCTGGTTGTATCAAGACCAAAACAACAGAATACGAGTATGTCATCGGACTGAAGTTTATATCAGGGGCTACTGTGATTAACGTGGATCCTAATGAATACAAATCCTGTTCATAAATTTGGCGCTAAAAAAAATAGTTCGATTTAACTTTACGCCGATGCTAATGGGATTCATAGTGGTCGCAGCAGCTTTTAAAAAGATTACTTTAATTGGAAAATAAAAGTATATTCGAGAACTTTTTTCCGTTTTTTTTTTTTTTAATCAGGATTCGAGTTAATTTTATATAAAGCCCTTGAATCCAGTGATGCATAGTACTTGTTTTTACCACCACGACACGGGTTCATTTATCCTACGGTACACCTCCTGTATTCGAAGGGTAAATGAAGGATATATCTGACACCGGTTCGAATAGTCACCCCTGTACTGAAGAAAATTGTCTGTAGGTAGCAAGAATGAAAAAGAAAAAAAACTACTGTATATCTATCTATATATATATATATATATTGTTACGTTGTCCGCCTTTCCGTTCCCACGGATGCAGCCGTTACAGCTGGGCTCGGGGATTATGCAGTATGTATCCGTGTCATTCGCGGAGTTTACATTAGCGAGTGTTACAAGTTCTTTTGTTTCTTTCGTTCCTGCCACTGAGGGCAATTTTATTTAATACCATGCTGAGAATGCATTTGATTATTTTGATTGTCTTGTGTGAACTACCAGTATATTTAATGATGTTTTGCTTGCATTAGAAGTACCAATTGTAGAGAGAGAGGGGCACGATTATAAG
The DNA here is from genome assembly GCF_032717465.1 of Coenobita brevimanus. Classification (NCBI taxonomy): domain Eukaryota; kingdom Metazoa; phylum Arthropoda; class Malacostraca; order Decapoda; family Coenobitidae; genus Coenobita; species Coenobita brevimanus. The sequence goes on along the minus strand of NC_136994.1, from coordinate 8,117,394 downwards.
TTCTTATTAATTAATTTGATTCATGCGTTCGCGCGTGGCTGCACACGAGCCAGCCTTTGTCAGTCTCTTCCCAGCTAGCTTCCATATCGTGTGTGTGTGCACACTCTCTCTCTCCCCAGTCATTTTTTTCTGCCGAGCTGGCGTTTTCATTTAAGTTTATTTTTATTCTTTTGTTGCTGACTGAGGAAAGTAGTTATTTTATTTTGTTTTGTGACCTTGTTGTCTTTGGAGGGCCAGTCTGGCTCACCGTAGTTTCTCGCTGCCTTAATTAACGTTCCCCCAACACACGTACATACACACACTCCCCTAACCCCTACACTGTTTAATCCCATCTCTTTGCACAAGGCTAGTGAGAACTATCGTGAGCCATTAACTGCGTTCCCCCTGGGACACGGGTTAAGTAGAAGTCGTCACCACCGGAAGTAAGTGGGAGGTGTTCCTGTATACTGTCTCGGGCGGTATTACTTCCGGTAGTGACGATAGTAGGCTAGATCTATAGGTAGGCTGTTCCGTTTTATTATCAAAGTACAGAGTGTTGCGTTCTTAAGTAAGTACCTTTCCGTTGCGCAGTTTTTCTCTAGTTTGCGGAGTGTCAGTGCCGGGGTCTGCGTTATTTTTGCAACGCAGTGGAGGCCGATCATCTAAGGCTGACTTGTCTTTTTTGTAATAGCCCCGGGCTGGCGCCACCGTAACAGTGGCGACCTCGCATCAGGATATCCTAACAGTGCCTTTTTCTTGCTAGGATATCGTTACCTTGGCATTCTCTGTGCTTTGAGGTGAAGTTGATGTGTTTGTAGTTTCTCAGTCAGCATTAGTATTTCATTATTGAGTACTGCCATTGATTTGTCGCCATGGAGTCACGCGTGTCTACACCAGATCGCGTACGTGCTGAGTCACCTGTGGATATGGAACAACGAGAGGCACATAGCAAAGGTACTCCCGTGTGAGCCCTGAGTTTGACTATGGTGCTGAGTTGCCTCGTTTCGCTACCCCACTATTACCATCTATGATGCCGCCGAGCCAGTTTAGAGCAGTTCCCAGGTATGTCTAGTGCTTTCCCTGGAGTTGTTCATTCCACTCCCATATACCCTGGAGTCTTGTCACCGGAGGCTCAGTTGCAGTTGGAGTTGAAAAAGATGGAGATGCAGCGTGCAAAAGAAGAGAGGGAGATGGAGATGCAGCGTGCAAGAGAGGAGATGGAGTTGCAGCGTGAAAAAATGCGATTTGAGCTGGAGAAGACTCGCTTGGAGGTGACTGCTAATAGACCAACTTCAGATACCCAAACCTCAGGCCGTGCAGAGGATAGGGAGAGTTGGTTCTCAAGGAGTCTAAAATTAGTGCCAGCATTTGATGAGTTGAAGGTGACAGAATGGTTTGTCAGGTTTGAGAAGAAGTCTAGGGAGTTTGAGTGGCCAAGGCAGCGCTGGGTGGGGTTGGTATCTAATGTGCTGAAGGGAAAAGCCTTGGAAGTGTATAATAGGTTGAGCCCTGAGGATGTAGATGATTATGATGAATTTAAAACAGCCATCCTGAAGGCATATGAACTTAGACCAGAGGCTTATCGGTTGTTGTTCCGTGGTGCTCGGAAAAGGCCTGCTGACACCTATATGGCCTAGCCAGGTATCTGGAGGAGAGGTTAGACGAGTGGTTGCTGAGTGAGAGCGCCACTTCGTATAACGAGGTGCGTGAACTGCTTTTGATGGAACATTTTACCAACATGGCTGACAAAGAAATTGGTGTTAAAATTAGGGAGAAGAGATTCAAGACCGTGAAGGAAGCAGCGACGTGGGCTGATGACCGGGTGTTTGCCTTGCGGAGTATGGGGGTCAAGTATGCTAATTTTCAGTATTCCAGGGAGAGGACTGTGAGTGGCCCTGCCTGGGATAAATCTCCCGTGAATCAGTCCAAGGGAAGTACAGAGGAGAAAAGGAATTCTGGGAGAAAGAGCCCTGTATCCAGTTCGAAGCTAGTTTGTTACTTTTGCAAACAGAGTGGGCACATCAAGCCTAACTGCCCTAAGTGGAAGGCCTCCCAAAATGCCAAACCAGTGGCACTAGTTATAGGTTCGAGTCAGGTGAACGAGAGGAGTTGGGAGAGTGGTAACGGTGAGGGAGAAGTCTGTGGAAAGCTGGAGTGTAGCCGGTTGTGCTCGCTGCCAGCTCAGGCTGGAAAAGTTACCCAACATGCTACGCCACCTTCGGATGAACTGCCTCAGAAATCGTCCCTAGACTGGTGTAAACCTTTTATGTGTCACGGCACAGTGAAAATTCATGGGATCAGTTATCCAGTTACTGTGGCTCGTGATACCTGTGCACAACAGTCTGTGTGCAGAAACGTGACTGGAGGGCCTGTAAACTCAGGGAAGTATGTGCTGTGTAGAGGCATGAACTCAGATGAATACTATGATTATGTTCATGTGGAACTCGATTGCCCCATTGTTCAGGCTGCAGCTCAAGTAGCTGTTGCTGATGTAATGCCAGTAGAGGGGATTGATTTTCTGCTGGGGAACGACCTGGCTGGGGAGAAAGTATTTCCATCTCTTCCCCCACCAGTTGTTGTGGCAGAGAAGCGTTTTGACGCCCCAGAAATTGGTATTGAAGTTGATGCAGAAGTGGAAGCCATGTTCCCGGTCTGTGCAATTACAAGATCTATGGCACAGGTTGCAGCCCGGGAGGAAGAACTGGTGAAGTCACAGGTTCTTGGGGTCGACTGTGGTGAGGCAGGGCCACCAATGGAGGAACCTAGTGAGCAGAGTGTTGCTGTAGTGGGTGAGGAGAGTGGGAATGCGTGCATGGGCGCCGCCCCCACTTCCCACTCAGGACACTAGAGGTGGTGTTGAGTGTGTCTGTGTGGAGACTGAACCCAGCCCATCGACTGAATTAGGAGAATTTCAGGACGCTGGGGTCGACTGCGGGATGCAGGACCACCGTCAAACGCGCCTGAGGAACAGAGTGTCACTGTTGAGGGTAGAGGTGATGATGATGTCAGTGTGGAGTCTGACATTCCTCCCTCTGTCGAGTGTACTAGAGGTGGCGCTGAGATTGCTCGCCCTTCGCAATCCAGTGTCCCTACCAGTCCCTTATCTCTGTCCTCAGTAGAGCTGGCGGGTGTTGGGCCAGCAGAATTGAGGGAGAAGCAACAGGAGGATGTAACATTAAAGCCCTTGTTTGCTCGAGTAGGGGAAGAAAGAAGTATGAAGTGTGGTAAGGAGGAGTTCCTGACTAAAGACAATGTTTTACATCGCCGATGGACGCCCACTGGCGCCACGGTGGATGGAGGAGTGGGTGAGTTAGTGCAGGTGGTGGTGCCTGTGCAGTATAGGGTGCCGTTAATACAGTTAGCACATGAGGGACCTTTAGCAGGTCACTTGGGAAACAGAAAGACAGTGCAGCGCTTAAGATATAACTTTTGGTGGCCAAGTATGCCGGGACAAGTTGCTGCGTACATCAAGAGCTGTCACACGTGTCAGATAGTGGGCAAGCCTAATCAAGTTCTTCCTGTGGCCCCTTTGATTCCCATTCCTGCAGTTGAACCTCCGTTTACCCGGTAATCATTGATATCGTGGGCCCTTACCTCCTACTTCTGCTGGAAACTAGTATTTGTTAACCATAATGGATGTTACAACGCGATACCCAGAGGCTATACCAATCAGAAGCATGCAGGCGAAGTCAGTAGTCAAGCAACTTATCCTGTTCTTTACTCATTTTGGCCTGCCCAAGGAGTTGCAGTCAGACCGTGGAGTGAATTTTACATCTAATTTGTTTAAGCAGACAATGACAGAGTTGGGCATCAAACACATTTTGTCCAGTGCTTACCATCCGCAGTCACAAGGTGCCCTGGAGAGGCATCATCAGACTTTAAAGACAATGCTGCGCACCTTCTGCTATGATAGTGGAAAGGATTGGGACCTAGCGGTACCCTTTGTTATGTTTGCAGTGAGAGAGGTACCAACTGAGTCGTTAGGGTTTTCACCCAATGAGTTAGTGTTTGGGCACAGAGTTCGTGGTCCCTTGGATGTGGTGCGAGAGGCCTGGAGTAACAACAAATCTGGCAACCAGGAATCCCTGCTTGACTATGTCTGCAGCACTCGGGAGAGACTGCATTGCGCTTTAGAGCTTGCCCGTGACCATCTAATCGGGGCTCAAGCGAAAATGAAGGCTCATTACGATAAGAAGGTCAGAAGTCGTGAGTTTAAGCAAGGAGATGAAGTTTTGGCACTGCTGCCCATGCAAGGAAAACCTCTGGCGGCTAGATTCAGTGGTCCTTATATTGTGAAGGAGAGAGTTGGGGAACTTGACTATCTAATTGTTACCCCAGATAGGCGGAAGAGTACTCAGTTGTGCCACATTAATATGTTGAAGCCATACTACCGCCCAGTTGATTCTCATTGTGGGATGACTGCTGATGTCTCTCACCTGGGATGTGAAGGACAGGGAAAGGAGGACGTGGCATCAAGGGAACGTGCTGTGGAGGGAGATGTGAGTAGTGGACCAGGGTTACAGCCACAGTCCCTGGAAGGTGACTTTGGAGTGGACGTTGAGGGAACCAGGGATAAGAGCGCTCCTGTAGTTTTGGCGGTTGGTAGTGAGTTGGAGGAGCAGGAGGAAGTGCTTAGTCGTGGTGAGATGTTACCAGCTGACCTATGGGAGGGCAATGGTTATGCAGCTCTGGTGGAGAAATTGCGACACCTTGAGCCAGTAAAGCGAGAAGAGCTGTGCAACAGATTATGGAAACATCCGAAAGTTTTTGGAGATTCACCGGGATTGACAACTTGGGCTACTCATGACATTGACGTTGGGGATAGTAAGCCTGTAAAATTAGCTCCTTACCGCATCAACCCTATCAGACAGAAAGCTCTCGATAATGAGATCAAGTATATGTTGGACCATGGATTGATCAAGAGGAGTTTCAGTGAGTGGAGTTCACCAGTTACCTTGCAGCCGAAGTCAGATGGGAAGGTTAGGTTGTGTGTGGACTTCCGGAAAGTTAACTCACTGTCTAAGACCGATGCTTATCCTTTACCTCGGGTCGATGACTCCGTGGACGAGGTGGGAAATGCCACTTATATCACCAAACTTGACTTAGTAAAAGGATACTGGCAGGTCCCGCTGACGGAACGGGCTAAACAAGTGGCTAGCTTTGTTGTCAGTGGTGCAGTATATCAGTGCCAGGTGATGCCTTATGGATTGAAGAATGCTCCAGCCACTTTCCAGAGGCTTATGGATAAAGTGGTGGATGGCATACCCAATTGTGTCGTTTACATCGATGATGTCATTGTGTATGACACCAAGTGGGAGGGGTCAGGGTCTTGATTCGAAAATTTTGATCCAGGGCTCAAAATTTTCCCTTGGGGAAGGGCGTGTTACGTTGTCCGCCTTTCCGTTCCCACGGATGCAGCCGTTACAGCTGGGCTCGGGGATTATGCAGTATGTATCCGTGTCATTCGCGGAGTTTACATTAGCGAGTGTTACAAGTTCTTTTGTTTCTTTCGTTCCTGCCACTGAGGGCAATTTTATTTAATACCATGCTGAGAATGCATTTGATTATTTTGATTGTCTTGTGTGAACTACCAGTATATTTAATGATGTTTTGCTTGCATTAGAAGTACCAATTGTAGAGAGAGAGGGGCACGATTATAAGTTCTTATTAATTAATTTGATTCATGCGTTCGCGCGTGGCTGCACACGAGCCAGCCTTTGTCAGTCTCTTCCCAGCTAGCTTCCGTATCGTGCGTGTGTGCACACTCTCTCCCCAGTCATTTTTTTCTGCCGAGCTGGCGTTTTCATTTAAGTTTATTTTTATTCTTTTGTTGCTGACTGAGGAAAGTAGTTATTTTATTTTGTTTTGTGACCTTGTTGTCTTTGGAGGGCCAGTCTGGCTCACCGTAGTTTCTCGCTGCCTTAATTAACGTTCCCCCAACACACGTACATACACACACTCCCCTAACCCCTACACTGTTTAATCCCATCTCTTTGCACAAGGCTAGTGAGAACTATCGTGAGCCATTAACTGCGTTCCCCCTGGGACACGGGTTAAGTAGAAGTCGTCACCACCGGAAGTAAGTGGGAGGTGTTCCTGTATACTGTCTCGGGCGGTATTACTTCCGGTAGTGACGATAGTAGGCTAGATCTATAGGTAGGCTGTTCCGTTTTATTATCAAAGTACAGAGTGTTGCATTCTTAAGTAAGTACCTTTCCGTTGCGCAGTTTTTCTCTAGTTTGCGGAGTGTCAGTGCCGGGGTCTGCGTTATTTTTGCAACGCAGTGGAGGCCGATCATCTAAGGCTGACTTGTCTTTTTTGTAATAGCCCCGGGCTGGCGCCACCGTAACAATATAGATATATATATATATATATATATATATATATATATCATCGGAGCAGAGTCTCCAAAACGATTGCATTCATTAAAAAAAGTAGTGTATATTCGAGTAATTTTCCTTTTTCTTTTTTTTTTCTTTTTTTTACAGGACCCGAGCAGTATTTTTTTTCGTTTTTTCTTTTTTTTTGAGGACCTGAAATGGTTTTATATTAAACGAAGCACCACAGCGGGAAATTTCATTACAGATCGATATTCATTAGTGCTAATGGAGGGAAAATTGGATTGAATTCTTGCAATCACATCAGCGAAGGGCAAGCGAGAGAGAATGCCTTAACTCCCTTTACACCTTCCTACTTCCCCTTTCCCCTCCCTCTACTCTCCCACACCCCCGTTTCCCACCCACCCCTCTCCTGCACCCACACTCCCTTCCTCACTTTAGCTTCCCCTTCCTCACACCCATTCCACTCCCCCCTCCCCCCTCCTTTTCCCTTCCCCTCCCCCTCTCTGAAGTCTACTTACGCTCTAACACCCATGCTTCCCCTCATTCTCTCCTTCACGGCCACTTTCCGTCAATCCCCGCCCAGTTCACCCCCTTCTCACATATCTATCTCTCCTTTCCCCTCGCCTGCTCCCTCTCCCTCAACCCCTTCCAGTTTAATCCCTGCCACTGGTTCATTCCCCTTCCGCATTCCAGTTCTTCCCCTCGACCCACTCCCCTTTTCCGTACCCCCAAGCTCCTCCCTAACCCCCATTTCCAATTTTGCACTCACTCTCCCTCTCTCTCACTCCCGCTTCATCACCCCTTCCCGTTTCACTCCTCTTCTTACTCACACTACCATTCCTCTTCATCCCCTGTTTTATCAGATACATACGCTATCAGATTACCTGGTACTGCCGCGCTTCAAACTATGACTTAATAACGTTTGATTCGGTGAAAAGTTTGCTTTGGTGTCAGACGCCGGGATTTCACGAGGATTTCTCAGCTGGATGTAAGAACGGGCTCTGGTTTATGTGATATCGAGGCCTGACTCCCAACATTTGGTGGCGAAGAGTGACTTATTAATCTCGTTTCCTTTTATGAACTGGGAAGCTTTTGTATGCATTTCAGTCCATCGGCCAAGCAGTTTCTTATACCATGAGAATGACGCCATTTTAGAATAAAAATGGTCACTCACTTACGTTATTTCGAAGACTTCCACTAACAGACAAGGATGCAAATAAATTAATCCTATTTCTATGGAATGATACTAATTATGTAAAATATTTCGGTCCGTCAGCCCTGCAGTTTTTATTTTCAAGAGTGGGTGCGCTCACCATCCACTCACTCGATGTAGTGCTACTGTCGGGTGTCTGCCCTTTCCTCTCCTCCATCCTTCTTTCCTTCCATCCTCTTCTGTCTTCCTTTCCTTCATTCTTTCCTTGTACTTCTGCCTACGGGTAACTTTACACTCCCTCCTCTGTCTTTCTTTCCTTCATTCTTTCCTCTTCCTTCTGCCTGTGGGTGACTCTACACTGAGTGACAACCCAAATGGTTTCCTGTACACCAGGAAACCATTTACAACACTGAGTGGTAACCATATAACCAAATTTTGGCGCCTGGAGGTTTAGTGGGTAATTATTGTTCTCCAATCGGATTGAGCCTGTGAAGGTTTGTATCCAAGGGATGGTTGGGGTTGACTGCTCATGTAATGCCACCCAGGGATGAGTGCGGCTGGTCACTCTCATCTTAAATGTCGGGACCAACTGCCTAGCCCCGGGCTCCTACACTTCTCATGGGGCAGTGTAGGATTGGATGGTGGATGGAAGGATGACACTTGTGATGAAAGGACTGAGCTTGTTGGCTGGGATTATGAACAGTGTGAATACCAGCACGCATATCTCAGTGCGTGAATATCCTTCACACTAACCTTGAGACTACATCTGATCCCTCTGGGTCCATGTCTGCCCTCCTTCTTCACCCTTTCTTACCTCCTCCCCTTCTCTTACCTCTTCACTTCGCTATTTGTAATCCTCATCATCATCATCATCCATTCCTTGTTCTCTCATCATGAACGTACAGTTACCGTCCATCACATTAAATGATTTACTGGGATACAGGATACCACATGGCTTGTCTCTCAGGATACTGTAGAGTCACTTCAAGGCAGTACATTATCGCGTGAGCGGATGGTACGCGCCCTCATCTACCACGCGTAAACAAGCATATATGCTGCCCTAATCTTCTCTGCAGAGCATCACATTCGGCCAAAATTAGTCTATGCTACCCAACAAATAACATTTTCATAATCGCTTTGATTCTTTATGACACTGCTGAACATTTACACATCTTTGACATATACTGTGAGTGTCTTGTGTCTCGTTATCATGCACTTTTACAACTGATTCCTTCTCGTAACTCATATTTGTTTTTGCAGGAAGACCAGGAGTCATGGTAATATTCTACTCTGTCCTTTAATTGTCCTTCATGAAAGCAAAAATGCATTTACAACATGGATTTGGTCGAAATGTAATTTCTGAATTTGCGTCTTGTCATTCCTTCCAAAGATATCAGTCGACAACCCCTATTTAAACCAGTCACTTCGACGATGTATTTTTCATAGTATTCCCGCAAACACCAGGCGATTTAATATATAGCCCCCAATATCTCCTTCAGTACAAGACTGTCCCCTGTGTGAAACGAATACTAAGGCCTTGTGACAACTTTATATTCCACATGATGCTAATGTCTGCAGTTATAATAGGAACAAAGTGGACGTAGAGCCTGTGATGATTACGTTTTCTGGCTTTTTATCATTTTTTTCCTTTTCAGGTGGCTTTACATTGAATGTCAAGCCAAATGGTTTCCTGTAAGCCAGGAAACCATTTACAGCACTGGATGGTAACCATATAACCAACTCGTATGTGTTCCCTGCGTGTCAGCAAGTGGGTTGGCGAAGGGTTAGTGCCCCTCCCTGTAAAACAACTAACTCAAAGACAAACGGCCACCCTTCATGGGATTTTGGCGTCTGGCTATAGATAGATAGATAGAGGCTTGTGTTCAGACGATGGCACTGGTGGTCTTCGCATTGAGGGATTTATCAACTGGAGACCTGTTGAATATCCATGCAGTGTGGAATTGCAATTGGTTTTGGAGATTTCGTAGCACATCCTCCTAAAAGATTCGCTTTGCACATTATACCTCAGTAATCTCTTGTCTGATACAGATACAAATTATAGCGATATTAAAACTATAAACACAGCGTTCGAGGGAATGGTGAGTTGTAATAGCCAAAATTAATTGCTAAGAAACCATATAAAATATTTCAGGGAGCTTCTATCCCTGTCCAATAACGACCACCCTTTCCAGAACACAAATACTCCCTCATAGAAGAAACTTAGATTTAATGCATATCGCCTAAACTGTCATTAAAGTAGACAGTTACTGTTAAGGTCCATTCTTTCCATAGAGTACGCCGAGTTCATTTCCTCGTATAATAATCCATACTATGACTCCAACTTGCTCTCGGTCTTCCTCTCCTTGTCCATCTACTATGCATTTCAGCGGCTGTGTTACCTCGATTTTCTGGGTTTTCTCGGTAACGAAGTGTTGGATCACTATTGTACTTTGCCACAGTTTATTTCACACCTAGCGCTAATTTCTGACTGCAAAGTGCATTACCAGAAGTGTATGAGTAAGCTACATACTCTTGACAGTTGAGAGAAATTCCCGATATCCAGAGACAGTATTCGGACACAGCCATCACTACGTCACTCCTTAGACCCCACCCCCCTCTCTCCCCCAACCTGTATGATCCCTCCTTCCTTCTATCACTCTGTACCCCCTCCCTCCCTCACCCTCCCCCCTTCTCTCTCTCTCTCTCTCTCTCTCTCTCTCTCTCTCTCTCTCTCTCTCTCTCTCTCTCTCTCTCTCATGGAATTCAATTAAATTAATTTCAACCTTGCACTAACCCACGAGATGTATATGGCTCTCCAACTGGTGCATGCATTAGCCATAAAACAATGAGGTGTGCGTAAATTGTCTTTCTTTGCCTTCATCTGGGCTATATACTCTTTGTAGCTCATGGATTAATTTCCATTTTGCCTTGTAGCCTCTACCCTAAAGTACGATTGGGGATGGGCGCCAGAGCAGTAACATGATGAATTCGAGATATTTTATAATTATTATTATTATTAGTAGTAGTAGTAGTAGTAGTAGTAGTAGTAATAGTAGTAGTAGTAATAGTAATAGTATTACCATTAGTATTGTTATTATTTTTATTATGAGTAATATTAATATTATTATTACTATTATTATTACTGTTATTAATATTATTATTAGTATTAGTATTATCTTTATTAGTATTATTGTGTATAATATATATCTATAAATCCTTTTTAGGACAGAAATGAAAACGGAAATTAATCCATGGGATACCTTTTTAAGAAAGAGAACTACAGGTTATATGGAAGAGTATTTCATAGTTCAAAATACACTGTGAGCGGAAGCGGATATATGATGAGGTGACAAGTGATGACAACATGAGTGCACAGCATAACCTTTCTTTTACTCCACGTCACTTTCCAAGAACAAGTCTTCCTCATCATCGCTGTCGAAGTTTATGATGACGGGATCTATGCTGTGGTGTATGTTGTCTGTGGCCCAGTACTCCTCCTCATAGCCTTGTGATCGGCGAACCGCACCTGCCCACACCTCTGCCGTTACACCCATTTTTGCCTCCTCCAGCCTGGCCTGCAAGTCTGCCCGAGTGAAGTGTTGTAAGGACGAGCGCACGTGTCTTTTCATGAGCCCCCATACTTGTTCAATGGCATTCAGTTCTGGATGGGCTGGTGGCAAGCGGACGACCTCATGACCCCACATTCGAATGGTGTTGTCGACGATGTATTGTGGCTGTGGACGGTTACGTTTGCATATGAGCAGGAGCTCAGGCCGTGTCGCGTGTGGCGGGAAGGGCAGCCTGTGTTTCTCCAACTATGTAATGAGGTCAGCTTTCCTGGTGGCAGTGGTTGGGCAACGACTCTCCTCCGTCTGCTGGCTGTGATATGGCGCATTGTCTAATACAAGCACAGATGGTTCAGCCAGCGAGGGCAGGAGCTGTGATGTCAGCCAACGAAGGAAGAGCTCCCAGTTAACCTCGCCGTGGTAGTCACCGCTGGTTGTCTTGGTGTGGTAGAACAGGAACGAATCCTCCGTAAAACCATCAGCGGTGCCGGCTGCAACTACCACAAAGCGGTCCCCTTCTCCGGGGGGCACGTGACGGCTGTACGTGGTGCTTGTGGCAGGTTGCGTTGTGTCCACCCACTTCATGCTGTGGTGCATCCTGGTGGTGAACCATGTCTCGTCAAAGTACACCACCTGCATCCCTCTCTCCCGGTGTTGCTTGAGTGCCCTGAGAGCATTAATCCGCCGGCATACAACGTCCAGGGACTCCTTCCTCACATACATAGTCCGCTTTGATGTCCTAAAGCGGAATCCCATATCGTGGAGGAGTCGCCACACCGACGTATCCGAGGTTGCCATCGGAATGATGCCGTCGATCATCAGCTCCTCCGTCAGGGAAGCAATAGTCATAACTTCTTTGGCGGCGAACTTTGAATGGACTTTGCGACGAATGGCCGCTACGGTGAAACTGTCGAATCCGGCCGGTGTTGTGGGAGGTGTTGCAGGTGGTGGTGGTGGTAGTGCCTGGGCCGTCCCTGCCTCGCAGTTGGTGATGCGATGCCGCCTTTCCACTGTCCTCACCGCGCGGACGCTCATGCCGACCGCATAGGCAACCCTGTCATACGGCCTGCTTGGTGATAGGTCAATATTACAACATCAGTGATATGTCTTTTACCTTTGGTGAAGTATTATCAGGGCTGGAGACAAAATTCACCTTGATCCATTACCACTTTAACAACGAAACCTTCGCAAAGAAAATGTTTAAATAAAACACACACACACACACACACACACACACACACACACACATGAAGGTGGCTTCTGTCTTTAACCCTTAAATTTCTTACACCACCCACCATATATGAAAATGCATGATGTGCTGTCTTATAACCAAGTGAATATCTTATATGGTGTATTATTGGATCATATGACAATTTCTTTACCCATGTTCGGGTATGTATAGATAGTTTATGCGTATCCGTTGATATGGAGCCCATCACTCATCAAGTTAGTGATGGAAATGAATGGGTTGCAGTAATATAGCTATAAACGACACGCACCTGTGCAAACTGAACCTCAGCCGATTGTCTCTCTGTTCCTTGGTAAACAAGGATAAAAGCCGCATGACAATGCCATTCCTGCAGCCACGGGGACAATGACGTAACTTATATGCCATACTGTTAATCCTTGGAGCCAACGTCCTGTATTTCTGGGGTATTACTGTAGAGTGCAGCCACAAACCCGTTTAACAAACCATGTAACTTCGCAACACCTCAAACTGCTCAGCTCCGGTAAACCATCTGTTTGCCATCATTCTCGCTCGTTATTACCCTCCACATTACCGTAACCAAGGCTTTACTTCCACATTATTTCACTTTACAAAAATGAAGCGTGCATGTTGGTATACCATATTTCTATATACTTCAGGAATACAGCATGCACCGTAAGTTATGAATCCAAGAGAGAGAGAGAGAGAGAGAGAAGGGGGGAGGTTGAGCGAGGGAGGGGGTAAAGAGTGATAGAAGGAAGGAGGGATCATACGGGTAGGGGGAGAGAGGTGGGTGGGGTCTAAGGAGTGACGTAGTGATGGCTGTGTCCGAATACTGTCTCTGGATATCGGGAATTTCTCTCAACTGTCAAGAGTATGTAGCTTACTCATACACTTCTGGTAATGCACTTTGCAGTCAGAAATTAGCGCTAGGTGTGAAATAAACTGTGGCAAAGTATAATAGTGATCCAACACTTCGTTACCGAGAAAACCCAGAAAATCGAGGTAACACAGCAGCTGAAATGCATAATAATTACCTTACACACTTACTGAACAGTCTTAGTCTTTCACTCTCCATTTGTTTCATGAGGCCGAACCACCTTTTTCTTTTTTTTTCCTTTTATGTTTTCCGACTTCAACTACTACAGTACTGTGCGTTCACATGCTTCACGAGTCATTTCATTTGTCGATCTGTTCCTCTGTGTCACTGTACTCTTACTTCAGAGGTAACTTGCTCCAACAGCCTCACTCCGAATGTGGTACCACGTTAAACTGGCCGGTCTGGGTGTGACAAGTCATCTTTACATTGTTGTCATACGTACAAATGACCTCCCATACAGCCTTGGCCATCTAAAAATATTTTTAGATGGCCTTGGTAGAGCCCAGTTTAGTTTTACATGTATCATATAATGGAAGACAAAAGTAGCGTTAGTCCGTGGTTTTGTCTGAATATTAACTGTATATTGTTAATTATTATGGTAACTCCTACCACGATTACACGATTAATTTTTGGTGGTTTACTTGCTTTAAACTCACCTATGTGTTGCTGATCTAATGCAAAGTCGGAATAAACCCTGGTGATGTCATAAGTTATCGATCAGTGAAGGTTAACGTATCCAAATTTCGTATGGGACGGGAAATTCAAACCATATTCAATCAGACGAAGATCATCACATTGTAATATTGGCATGCTCTATCTTTACCCTAGCGTCTTTTACATTCTCGTGTGATTAAAATTATTCACATCCATTAGAAATGTAATGCAGATTACGTAGGGAATGTTGTGTGATTCCGTTTTGCCCTTTATTAAAAAGATCACCAAATATTCATCTATGCCCCTGTAGTGTTCGAACATCTTGTTAGGTGACAGTGGCATAGTACGACGCTCCACCATATTTCATAATAATTACGTGTTACGAGAGGACGATTAGCAAGTTTATTGGTGAAAATAAATGTGTTAGATTAGTACTGAAGCTGGAACGATTTCACTGCATTTCAAGTCGGCAAACATGTTAGCAAGAGAGAGTGAGAGGGGGAGGGTGGGGGATGATGAGGCACCGTGTTATGTATTTCAAATAGGCTTATATGCTCCAGTCGGGAACACAAGGATATGCACAGCTATGCGATATTTCTCTTAGCCATCGCATGAGTATTAGAATCTACGCAAATGGTCTGACTCACCATCTGGGACAAGCGGTAGCCCATGTTACTGCTACCAACTGTCCTTCTGATACACCGAAACACGCACATAAATGTCTGTCTTCCGTCGGATTTTTTCACCTGATTTGAATACACGAGTTTTGTCTTTCATGTCTGCGTTTGACTGGCTAGATTTTCATTTATGCACAGTACGTAAAGCTAATGGTACTGCCACAGAATCAGCTGTTTTATTAATGTGTGAGAGGGAAGAGACAGGGTGGGGGAGGGCAAAGGTATGGAAGAGAAGAAGGCTTACGATTAATCCCAGTCAAATGCACTGGTGCCAGTAAGGCATACAATCAGTTTTAGGTACTGTACAACGCAATCTTACTCTAAATTTAGAACACGATTCGTACTTTTTTTTTTTTTTTTTTTTTTTTACATTTCGGTACTGTACCTATTCGTACTGCTAGGTGAACAAGGACAAGAGGTAAATAAACTTCCTCCAAAAGCCTTATTGCCCGGGAACCGAGCTCGATGCTTCCAGATACGAGCTGGGTATGCTTTGACTGTACCACGGGCTCCTCTGGCACTGGAGAAAGAGAGTAAGAGGATGAGTGTGTAGCAAGTGGGAATAACGTGGTTGCCATACACAGAACTGTATGCATACTACTGTTTCTCATCACCCACACTAAACCCAGGGCTTCTCTTGTTATTCATATCCACCCATCCGCGTTCTACTCTGTTCCCGGTCACAGATCGATCTATGATCACTATAGGAGTATGCCCTTTATTACAAATACCATGTGAGGGTGTCGTCAGATGCTGTAGCACAGCTCGCATTCTATGACACAAATAGAACTAATAGGAAGTTTTAATTTGTTGATGTTTTCGGTATTTTCACGTGACCAGAGGGGCAGCGAAGGAGTCGAGGGGAAGAAAAAGGGCGAAGCAGGTTTACAGTTCGATCTTACGCTTACGGTTTCCATACACCTGATTCACTGCTCAGGCTTTGATATATTGTCTGAACGTATTACAGGCACATGATTATGTATCACTCTATTATAATGATGATTGGCAACCATACCACTCCCACTTACATCCCCTATTACATATCCTTCAACCCTCTTTCCCTTTTAACAAAGTTATGATACAAAATATTTCATGTCGACGAAGTTTGTCGTTTGCACATAAACACACTACACATTTGAGGAATAGACGTTTCGCCACGACCATACGGCTGTGGCCATTTTGCTCTCTGTATACATGAAAAATAACTGTTTATTATTTGTGAAACCGCATCAGATAAATACATCAGTATACATTTCAGTCAGATAATATAGTAGTGAACGGATGAATATAAAGGCCCTATGCATCCCGTGGGGTGCCACAGGAAATGATTGATTGATTGATGGTTGTTTAAGTCTCATCCCTTTTCTGTCCAACTCTCTAACGCAAGAGTTAACTTTAACTCGTAAAATTACCCGGGCGTGTTTTTATTTGTCGCGAGAATGCAAAATTTCACACTTACCTTGGCCATCTGATAAACTGTGTAAGGCCCCGCTTTTAAATTAATCTAAGCAAATAACTTTAATCAATGTTTTAGGCATTCTAATCGTTAAACGGTTATTGTAAACCTTATAATAAAAATAATCTATAATACTTCGTCACTTATGAATGCACTCGGACAATCAGTCAGCTGCCAGCTTTCAAAAGCTTAAGGCTCGTCTCTTCTTGGATTTACAGGTATATTAGTTACCCCCAAAGATCCTATATTAGTCACCCACAAACGATAAGGTTATGCGTACTCTCAATGGAGGGCGTGAGGGACGGCCAGAAAGTTGCCAACTCGTATTTTGGCCATTCATTTTTCTGTTGGCTGCGGCAGTCACTTTCCTATCCTATCATCATTTATATAGTCACTGATTAGAAACACGGATGGGGCTTCAGTTCATCACGTCTACCGATTCGTTTTCCAATCCTCACCTTCTGATTTCATGATTTTCATGATTTCATCTCCAGTTTTAGTGCGACATTGACTCCATCACCACAGATGCACATTGAACTTGTGGAAGGATATTTAGGTATGATGTACGCAAAGCATGGAAGTGAATATTGATGCTGAGTTGGTAATTTTGCCCGTAGTAGTGGTGATGTACGATGATGACTGTGAAAGTGATAAGAGTTTATCAGCATTAAGCTGACTGCACTTCTTGTAGCGGAAGATAGTGCGACAGGTGTGATGGTGCTGGTACTGCAAGTTGGTATTTCCGACTGCAACGGACGATGGGAGTGGCCGGGATTAGAATTCGTAGAGAAAGTGGGGTGAAGACAGTGATGATTATCTTGACCCAAGTTAAGTGATGACTATGATGATTCCTTGGACGCAAGTGAGATTATGATGGAAATTGGTAGAGAAAGTGACAAGATAACGCTGACGATTGTGCTGACCCAGGTAAAATGATGATCCGGATGACGCGATGAAGGTGATAATTGTACAAAGTGAAATAATGTCAAAGTTGATTATTTGGATTTAATTAAAGTGGTCCCGATGGTGATGATTGGTGGTGACAGTGAAGTGTTAACACTGAGGATAATTCTGCGAACCGAAAGTGGATAATGATTGTAATAACTGCGATGACAATGGTGGTGACTGTAAGACAAATATAGCAAAGTGATTACAATGGTGGCAGTCCTGCGGATCCAGGTAAAGTGATGGCGATAGTTACAGTCCTACAGATCCAAAGTGATGACGATGGTGCGGACCCAAAAAGAGAGGGAGAGAGCGGCTCTGAGCTTCCCGGCTGTCCAGTAACTCCCTCAAGTGTTCTTAACTGCGAGTCTATTAGGGTGAGTAGCTTCCGTGGCTGAGACTGGCAGGTTTCAAACTTTCAATTCGACTCATTAGACCCGCAGTCACTGGGAATATAAACTACCTGCTGGATGCTTGGTGAAGGCTTGCTGTTTTCACTGAGAATGGTTATAGTGTCAGCTCTATATCGGGAATATTTCGTGTGATGGACATGCACAAGTAGTTAGGCTTTAAATTATATGTCTTTCTTCTCCTAAAACAGTTAAGTATTGTGGGCTTCCTAGGTTTTGCATACTATGTTGACGGCTTTTGCATCTTGTTCTTGCTGCCACCAAACAATATTATCATGAGTAGGGGTAATTTGTTCATTTGGTGGAGTTGGTTACAATAGTTATTAACTCCTCCGGGGATTCTCACAAAATTTAATAATAAAGTAGTGTGGCAGCAGTAAGAATTAAGCTCAGATGGCGTCTTCGGGTAAATAAGATAAAAAAAGATGGTATTTGGAGCATGGCAAAGTAAGCCTGCTATTCACGCATCCCCTGTCTGTCGTAAAAAGCAACCGAATGAGACGTAGACCGATTTCCACGAATTGGCCCAGGAACACAGCACTTTCATCGGTCATCACTTGTAATGAAAGCAGCCTCTTGAATCCTGTTGCAAAGTGCTCTCTAGGGAATTACGTCTCGGTGTCCTCTTTTAAGAAGTAACCCAAGACACATAAATGCTGCCGTGTTCTTGTGATCAAGTGAGTGCAGTTGTGTGCCTCTGGTGATACATACCATGTTCCTCTAAGTCTAGAGGAGCAAGTGAATCCCTTTCACAGTAGCAGCTGGTATGTTGAAAATTGTTCCATTATATTGGTCGTTTTCACCCTGGTTTGTCTGTGGGTGGTTTTTGCTCTGCATAATAACTACTGGAAACTGTAAAGTTTTGTGTCCTTTAACAAGGCAAAACATCTTAGGTGGGAAGTAACCAAGACCGTCGATTTTTGTGAGTGATATGCCTTGAAACAGGGGAGGAAATTGATAAATGGCGAAGTGGCAGAAATGGCAGCCAAGTCAACAAGATATAGAATAAGAAATTCTTGATTCATTGGCAGGTTTAGCCTAATCAGATCCACTTAAAACATATGGAGGTTAGGGGAAAATAACCAAATTATGCTTGGAAAGACTTAATGATGGTGATGGTGCTGCTGATAATAGGGGGTGATGCTGCTGCTGCTGCTGCTGCTGCTGCTGATGATGATGATGATGATGATGATGATGATAATGAAAAAATGTACCAAGCAATATTGCACATATAACGCCTATACAACGCAAACAAAGTATCCATACACATTGAGCATAATTTTTATCTGTATGGTACTGGTATCTAGCTTATTTTGTGCAACCTGATTTTTATTACATCCTCGCACGCAAGGCAAAAACAGTTGTTTATAGTCGTGTGTGTGTGTGTGTGTGTGTGTGTGTGTGTGTGTGTGTGTGTGTGTGTGTGTGTGTGTGTGTGTGTGTGTGTGTGTGTGTGTGTGTGTGTGTGTGTGTGTTTGTGTGTGTGTGTGTGTCAATAATGCACCTCCGATTTTAACCGAACTTGATGGAAGGCCTTAATTTTCTCATGGATGTTCCTTGGACCTCCTTTTTCTCCCAAGATGCAAATTCGACATTGGGCCACATACAGGATTTCATTAAAATCGGCATGGAAACATTCATTCCCCATCATACTTATAGAAAAAGATGTAATTCTCCCAAATGGTTTGACCACATTTGTGCTAGAGTAACAGAACATAAAACAATAGCCTATAACACTTATACAAGGACCAAAACCAAAGAAGCCTTTAACTATTATAAAAATATCAGAAACCATGCCAAAACTATTATCAATCTTTCTAAATCAAACTTTCTACATAGACAAGCTAACAAACTACTAAACAATCCAAATGACAAAATATTCTGGTCAACCCTTATTTCATTCAAAACTAACTTCACTACCACCTCTTCCATTCCACCGTTACAGTCCCCGAATGGAAATCTAGTAAGTGACTCGCGTAGAAAAGCCAGCCTTCTTGTTGACATTTTTTCAACAAAACCCTAAATTCAGATAATCATAATAGTTCTGTACTTGATTTTGATTCCCCTCAAATACCTCCTATCATGATTCACACCAGATACGTACAAGCTGTATTACAGAATCTCTCAACAGACAAAGGCACTGGTCCAGATGAAATTCCTTCAATAGTACTTAAAAATTGCTCCTCAGTGTTGGCTCCTGTATTAGCTAAATTTTTCCGCTTATGCATCCGTACCTCAATTTTTCCAGCCTCTTGGAAAGAAGCAAATATCCATCCTGTTCCTAAAAAGGGGGCAACTTCTGATCCATCAAACTATAGACCAATTGCAATAACGTCCGTTCTCTGTAAAGTTTTTGAGACACTACTTAACAAACACATAGTGAAGCATCTAGAAATCAATAAATTAATCAATGATCGGCAGTATGGATTTAGACAAGAGCGTTCAACTGTAGATATTCTTTGCCTTAACAGCTGAACAAAACAATAGACCAACATGGTGAAACACGCACAGTAGCACTTGATATTTCAAAAGCACTTGACAGAGTATGGCACCAGGCCTTTTTGTCTAAGATGTTACACTATGGCCGTGCATTACTGGTTCCTCTAATTTCTTCTTACCTTCATAATAGAAAAATATAAGTCATGGTAGATGAAATTTATTCTCAGTTTCATTCCATAAATGTTGGCGTCCCTCAGGGATCAGTTTTGGCGCCAACCCTCTTTCTCATTCATATTAATGACCTCCTATCTGTCACTCACAACCAAATACACTCTTATGCTGATGACTCGACCCTTCATAGTTCTTTCACATTTAGTACCTCGTTTACACAATTTGATATTATACCGTAAATTTCCAAATAAACACAGCAATTTCTCTGAACCAGGACCTTTCTAAAATTAATCAATGGGGACAAAAAAATCTGGTCTCATTTAATTCTCAGAAAACTCAATACATTAATTTCTCCAACAGAAAGAATCCCTCAGACTTTCGCATAATTTTACATAATGTCAATTTTCCCATATCCACTATAATTGATATCCTAGGTGTTACTCTAAACCCCAACCTAAGCTGGACAGCTTATGTTAAATCCCTTGTTAAAAATGCTTCTAAAAAACTGGGACTTATGTACAGAGTTCGTGAGTTCTTCACTGACGAGCAGATGGCCACAATATACAAAAGTCATGTGCATTCTCAGATCGAATGTTGTTCACCACTGTTGAGTGGATGTGGAGTGGTTGCATTGAGGCAGTTGGACAAAATTCAAAATAAAGCCATTATATTAATCAATAATCCTGCCATAACACAGGACCTTCCTTCATTATCAGTACGTAGAGATGTTGTTTGTTTAGCATTATTTTATCAATATTTTTACCGTAAGTGCTCTAACGAACTGGTTTCAATTGTGCCTCCCCTTCACATTTTCTCCCGAAATACTCGGGCAGCTGGGAGCGCCCATGTACTCATACTCTCTCCCCCTCAATGCAGAACCTCTACTTATCAAAATTCATTTATCCCCAGAACTACTACTCTCTGGAATTCACTTCGTGGGAGTTGCTTCCCACATACATTTAATGCTCTCGAATTTAAATCCAGTTGTTATAAGTATTTTATGAATGGAGGATGCCTTTAGGCACATGGACTTTTTATTTTTTTTTTCCTTCCTCCATTCATTAAAAAAAAAAATAATAATAATAGTTGTATTATAAAAGAAATATAAGTCAAGCTTACACGGCTAAGTCAAACGCAGACCTAGCAAAATCAACATAACAGTTTTTATCTAGTTTACACCAAACTTGGAGGAAATGTTAAGGGTAAGGCGAGAATAAAGCAATTCAGTTTACAGAACAACCGGTCTAGGGCAGTGGTTCTTAGCCTTTTTGCCACTGTTACCCTTGACACGCCACTACAGGCTGTTACTGCCCCATCCTACTTAAAGCGGGAGAAAGAGAAGAAAAACATATTGATACTATTGATGTATTTTCCAGGCGATTATACAAGCTACAGATAGACATCAGTATTGTTTTTTCAGCTGCATTAAGTGTTTTCATTAGACCATATAGTACGCTTGGTTGGACTACTTGTGTGATGGGTTGAAGGGTGAAACAGTTTTCTTTAATCAGTTTTTCTATGTTTGGCTTAGAGGCAATATCATAGTCTATTAGCATCCTCTTTTTTTTTTTCTTTTTTTTTTTTTTAGCATAGCAGAAAAGCCCACTTCACACCAGTATGTACTTGCAAAAAACATCAGGATCTTCTGTGATATGACAGAATTGTGCATTCTTTGCATTCTTTACCAAGCTTTATCCAGAAAGTAGACAGATCCTGCTCTTGATAATCCTTTTTATTGTCTTGAAAAATTTAAAGAAAAATAACAGACCAGAGTTTTACCGATATTACACCCGTGAAAAGAAAGAAATACCCCTTTAGGGGCCATTACCCCCAGGTTAAGAACCATTGGTCTAGTGTCAGTTTCATAGGGCAAGGTTTTGATTCGTGTGTTGGCTTAACAAAATACCTCGGTTTTCCTCCAATTTTAACCCAGGGTGGTGGAAAAGTTGAAGGTCAACCACTTTTTTTTTTTTTTCGACAATTGATCAATGAAAGGTCTGTTTAAACATATTTACCTTACTTACATCAGGCTCTCTGGAAGGATTGAGGAAAACTCAACAATAACAGGATTTAATTTTCAAAACAATTGGTCAGAGGTCATGGTCGCAGAAAGGTCAAATGCCAACTTCACAGGTCAGGGTCAGCTCTGTTTTTATCTGATTTAAGCCAATCTTTGTGGAAGTTTTAAGGGCCATATAAGAACGAAGGGATTCAGTTCTGAGAACAATCAGCCAATGGTCAAGGTCATAGAGTGAAGTCAAATTTCAAACCGTGTGTCTGCTTGTGAAAAAAAAAAAAAAAAAAAAAAATAGCTGTGTAAAACCGTTTTGATCTTGCTTGGATCAGACTTTGTGAGTTGAGGCTGAGCCAAGAGGATGACTTAACGTTTTTGAGAAAATTAAGTTAAGGTCACATGATAAGGTGAACTTAAAGAGTTTTATTTGATGCAAACTAAATTTTGTGGAGCAGTTCAGGTTAAAACAGAGATAACGAGGGTCGCCTATGAAAACAATCAGAGATTAATGTCACATGGAATGGTCAAGGGTAATAAAATTCATGGGCAAGTCAACCCAGTTTTGATCAAATTTCAGTCAAAGATGGTGGAGGGGTTATGGGTTCACAAGAATGAATTAAGTGAATTATTAAAGTAATCTGCTAATGGTCAAGGTAATAGGACAAAGTCAAATGTTCGGCACTTAGTCGAGTAAGTCGGTGCAGGTGCTACACTCTGCAGGACTGGATTCATCATTACTGAAGTGGGAAGGCGTGACTCTTAGTGGAAACATCACTTAAGCCACTTAAACAGTTAAAACAAAATGCACTCTACTTGTTTTAATAATTGAAATGATAGTTTGGTAACTTTTATGTAATATATACCGAATTGTATTATAACCAAGTAAAATGACGAGTACTCAAGTAACTATTGTGTGTAGCTACTTTTTTTTTTTATAAAGTTCACGTTTCTTAAGTAAGGTTTTCAAATACTTTTACTCCAGTATAGCCGAAAATTAAGAAGAGAGTACTCGTTTCATCAAATAATGGGGTTTGACTCTGGCTACTGGCCAGTGACAGCATAGAGCAATGTAAACATGGATGCTGACCAAGCACGATGTGGAATTCATGCATGAACCATGGACGTGCGCTAAATCTTATATTTTTCATCTTATTCCTTACAATTCCCTCCCACTATATCGGTGCCACCGGGTCTCTTGCTTTATCGCATCCCTACTTTTTTCCTACCTAAGAATGGGGGAACGTATATGAATCAGAAGGCATGGGAAGAGAATAAAATTATACAGGAAGAACTAATTAACAGCATCTATAGTGAAATGGGTTACATACTCATTCACTTGCCATTCAAGGCCTCAGAACCCTGATACTGCCTCACAAGTGTCAACATAAATACACTTTTGAGTGTATTATTGTTTATAGATACACGCGAGAGTCAGTCCAACAATAGTTAAGTTAAAAATGGGGTGCGAAGTCCTTATCTTGTGCTCTTTCGTATATATCTTCACTCTCCTGTCAGTTTAATCGCCACATCAACTAAAGCGCTTCGCTTCCTCTAACATTCATAAACCATATCTCTCTACCTCCTTCTTGGCCAACCACGTCTTCACCGCCTTCAGACTCACTCACAAATACACTTTGCGCCATTCAATTTACATCCTTTCGCTCTCATTGACCATACCATCAAAACACACCCTCTTCATCCTTGTTGTCAGGAGACTTCCTTACTCTGCGTCTTTCACGAACCACATTATTTTCTAGCTTGTCCACTATAAATTAACTAATCTACACACGTTCCTCAGCACTTTTTTTCACTACTCTTACTCTTCACTTTTCATTCTTACCAGAATCACACAGTCTTACGTTAATGCAGGCACAAATGCAGTTTTACGAAATCCTCTTGCAGCCTTCACATGCAGACCAGCAGCCTCCTAACTTGTTTCTTTTCAGCAAGTGACACTTATCTACATCAGTCAGATTTTAGATACTCTGTCCATTACCATTTTTTACCCCCCCTCCCTCTCTCTCTCTCTCTCTCTCTCTCTCTCTCTCTCTCTCTCTCTCTCTCTCTCTCTCTCTCTCTCTCTCTCTCTCTCTCCCTCTCTCTCTAGGCCTATATGCAACGGCGACATATAAAGCGAAAGTACCTAGTCGCCTTACCCCCGACTGTAAGTTAGCATCTGCCACCCCCCTTCGCATGCGAGCACCTATGGTCCATACACGATGGTAGCGCTTCGACTCATTAGAACCTGAGGCCTTATTTAGAATATAGAGTAGAGATGCAGAGTGCAAGAGAAGAATTCCAAAGGGGAGGTGGTAAAGAACCTACTAAACACACCATGATACGATTTAATTTTTCATTTTAAGAGAGATTTTTCTAACTAGAGGAGTGATACACAACCGTTATTAACAAGATGTAGAAATGAATAAAATTGTCTGACTTTCTAGTTCCCCTTCCATCGATTTTTGTTTCACCCTGATTATATGATGATGATGATGATGATCATCATGACGTAAATACTCGTAATGCTATCGCTAAGGAATGTTTGCTGGAAAGTCTACTGAACACGCAAGTATTCAACTGCGAAAGAACTGGAGCAGGCGAGGTCTGCCCCCAAGATTAACGAGGCATTTTATTATCTCGAGCAAACATTATCACCGCCTGATGACGAGCCCCTGATGGAAGGGCGTGCGCGAGGACTCCCCAGATAATGGTCACATTCAGACTCATATCCGCCGCGGGATTGGAGGACACGTCTCACTACCTATTCTTAGCCAGATGGGAGAATAAAGGACTTGCAGTTGGACTGTGGGAGAGGCTAGTAAGTTGGGCGTATCTCTGGTAGGACTAAAATGAACTGGGTATTTTACATAGTTAACGAGGTAGGAGGGCATTCCTCACACTTGGAGGAGTAGGAGGTAAAGAACATGGATTTAGGCGGTGGACTGTCCGTTGTGCTATGCAGCAGATGACATAATATTTATTTTATTACTGCAACCATCAGACCCTAACATGCAGCTTGAAAGATGCTTTCAGAGCTGAAGTGGGTGTTTATTTGTAACCTTTCAGTAACTTTCTCAAAATAAGGCGCGTCATACATAGACTACATTTCGTCTGGAGGTGAGATGAATACAAAAATACGTCATCAGCATGAAAGGTATAATATTCAAGGTTTCAAAAGGAAGATTAAAATAAACAATTTTGATGCAGTTTTCGAAATTAGCATATCACACTCCCCTCCCCTTGTCAGATTCAGGGCTTGGAATAGAGTAGTAGGGGACACACTCTACTTGGATATTGTATTAAGGTAAATACTAGATGACATCGTTTTAGAAAAGTCGTAGCAGTCAAAGACATCAAAAGGTATGATATCTGAAAATACCCATTCTTTGCTGTTGGAAATGTTTTTACGTCAATACAAAACGACTGATTAAGATTTGAATTAGAGACGCATCATTACAGTAAATGATTTACTTCACGCACTCACGAGACAAGAACACAGTTTTCTCTCCTCGCCCTTGCCAGAACGGAGGAATAAAGGTCATGCAGCGGAGAAGTGAGGGAGGTCCTTGACCTCGGCAATCCGATGACGCCTTTTTTCATTATATTCCTGCTAACCTTAAACGACTGTGTTGAACACAGTAAAGACCTTTTGTATTTCCTGTGTTACTTAAGGTTATATCCATCCCTCCAGTTTAAGAGACTCTCAAGCTGAGTAATATTGTCTGGAAAGAGTGAAAGCAAACAAATACGTCATCTGATTGAAGGGAACAAGATATCCAGTTTCAGAGGCAGGACGTGATTCGGGGACAGAAAAGTACGAATTTTAATTGGGCTGGTGAGAAAGATCTGTAAGACAAGAGTTTCACCGGCAAGGACTAAAAGAATTAAGGGATTTATTGAGTTTATAGGCATTTGTGTGCCTCGTCTTAGTAAAACGACCCTCAGGAGCTAGTTTCTTTTATTGTGTGTGTGTGTGTGTGTGTGTGTGTGTGTGTGTGTGTGTGTTTCCAGTTTACCCAGCCAACGCTAACGCTATTTGCTTCTTCATTTTTGTGTGTGTGTGCGCGAGCTCTTGTTCTTGTTTTATATTTTGTGTCTGTTGTCCTTGCGTCTAAGTTTGTATTTACGTTTTTGTGTGTTTTTGTATTGCATTTTTTTTTTTTTTTTGCTTTGCTTTTTGTGTTTTTTACTCTCGTGTCTGCCTGTCTGTGTCTGTCTTTTAACAAACCTTGTGCCTGTGCTTCTCACACGGCAACAAGAGCCAACATTCACCAGTCACATTACACCGACCTGAATCTGTTTATATTTACCACACACAAAACAATCACGCACACTTTCTCAAACTCATATAAACTATTCCCAAGCATACAAATTGTGTAATAGACGCTTTCACTCAGTTTCTCACATAATTATGTGTGCATACACATATGTATGTATATACAGTGTACTGACATAGTTACTTATATACCTATTCACAAATATACGCCTACACAGTTACTTATAAATATATACTCATTGCCACATATCCACGTCAACATACATATTCCCTCTCAAACTCACATACCCATTTGCAAGCGTACGAATAAACACTTATATTGACATGTGCATTCATAAATATAATAATAAACAGGCACATTTGCCCACATATGTATTCATACACGCATACACATATTTACACTCACTCCAAAATGCCAGGTAGCTCAGTTGCCAGATTACACAAACGTTTCTGACCTCACTCCTCATCCAATGAAAGAGAGATTGTAGACTGTTGTAGCAGGCAACTTTCAGCCTACAGTTCACCGGGTTCGCGTTTCTCATAAACCTGGGATTATAACCGCAACCTCGACAACCAATACCGCTACAGTCACACTCACATAAGCATTGACAAACACGCATACACAGTTACCCACACATACGGGTTCACAAACATATACTGTACGTACATACACATGGATAAACACACACACACACTCACACACACACACACACACACACACACACACACACACACACACACACACACACACACACACACACACACACACACACACACACACACACACACACACACACACACACACACACACACACACACACACACACACACATTCACGAGAAACATTAGCACATCAGTATAGTTCCTATGAATTTGTTTATCTCTGGTAAAAGCGAAGAGCTGAGATCTGAATAGAGAGAGGGGATACAAAAGAATATAATAGTGCTCTACGGGATTTATCGGGTGTGAAAACTCTCTCTCTCTCTCTCTCTCTCTCTCTCTCTCTCTCTCCGTGTCATCATTGATCATCCTATTCCGTCTGATTTTCTTCCTTGCCTCCCCTCTCACTTTTTATTGCAGTCCTCTCAATCTCCCAGTTTCACTTTTATCCCAAAGCTCCCTTTTCCTCCTAGTCTAAACCCTATTAATGAAACTTCCATGCACACCACACACACACACGCACACCTGGTTCTTTCGTTTTCTTTCATAGTTACTCAGACTTACTGTATTTTCACAGCATATTCCACTCTCACTCTCTTTGCATCTCTGTTTCAGTTCTGTCTATGTTTCGACTGTCACATTCTCAGTTTCATCACTAACCATTTTTACCCTCACGCCTAATAAACTCATTCTTACTCCAGCTCACGCTTACACGGCTTTTCAGTACACGCATCCACTTCCTCTCATCAGCTTCTCGCACTCCTATGCAAAACTGAGCATTTACTCCTTTTTCTTGCACCCATTTCCACTTTCACAGTAATTCTTGCTCCCATTTAACCTCTCATTTTTTTTTCTCTCATTCCAGCTTCGACTCCTATGCAGTTCACGTTTTAGCCTAGTGGAATTTTCCTTGAAGTTCACTTTGACTTTCTTCTGTCCTTAGTACTCACCCCCATCCCAAACTGTTATTTTCATACTGGCTTCCACTTTTTCATTATTACTCTCACTCTTATTTTCAGTGCATTATTACTATTGACTCTACCCACTTCCATTTTAAATCTCACTGCCATTCCAAGTCACACCCTTGCTTTCATCCTATATTTTTCCTCCATTCCCATATAACGCACACTGTCACTCAGCACACCTCAATTCTCACCTTCACTGCATCTCCCACCCACTTCCACTCCATCTTTCGTCCTTATTTCTTGTGGGTCTCCTACTGTCAGCCTATACTACCTCCATCCTCACTGTCATGCCAGGTTCCATCCTTAGTTCCCTCACACTTTCATTTTTTTTACCTCCATGTCATGTATCACACAACCATGCTTGTTCCCACTTTCATTCCATTCACCTCCCATTTCCACTTTTTTTGTATGGTACGACATTTTACTCAAATACCAATCTCTTTCATGCTTTTATTTCCATCCCGACTCTCATTCATTTCCCGATTCCTGCTCCCATCACAGTCCCACCCCATCCCAACACCCGTTCAGTTCCACCTCTTCCAACTAAGCTCCCACTCCCATCCGAATTCCAACTCCAATCGCGACTCCCACCCCCATCCCTACATCTCTCACTCACACCTGCAGTACAGTCTCCACTTCCTCTCCTATTCCATCTCCTGCTGTCGTTCAAGCTCCTACTCCATTGCCTACCCCTTTTCCATCTCACCTCCCACTTTCCCCTTAGTCACCACTTCCAGTCCCAACGTCACTCTCATCCCAACGCCCTTCTCATCCCAGCCCCCACTTCCATTCCAACTCACACCTTCATCTCAGCCTCCATTTCCATCCTAACCCCAACTTTCACCTCAAACCCCACTTTCATCCCAACTTCCACTCTCGTCCCAACCCATACGTTAGTCCTGACTCCCACTCTCTTTTCAGCCCTCATTTTCATCCCATCTCCCACTCTCACCTCAAGCCACACTTCGATCCCAACTCTCATCCCAATTCCCACTTCCGTTCCAACTCCCACACCCATCCCAACTCCCATTCTCATTCCAATACCCACATTTTTTCTAACTCTCCCACTCCTTTCTTAAACTCCCACTCCTACTTAAACAACCACTTCTGTTCAACCCCCACTCACATCCGACTCCCACTCCCATCCAATCTCCCATTCCCATTTATGTTCATTTTTATCCATCTGTAACTGCCCTCCATCACTAGTTATCTCAATTAGCACTCCATTACCATAGCCATTCTCATTCCAGTTCCTCCTCTCACCTTTCACTCCTCTTCCCTTTCCATGTCCCTAGCCTCTGTCACTCGCACTTACTCCCCAACTCCCACATCCCTCCCATCCTCCATCCCAACTTCTATCCCTGCTTTCCCCGCATCCTGGTTTCGTCCCCATTCCACACTGTCTTCCACTCCCACTTTATCTGTGCTCCCACTCTCATCTTGTTTACCTTTCTTATTCGTCCCCACTACATCTTCTATGCAGCTTCCACTCCCACTGAACTTTAGCTCATTATTCTGTACCTTTAATGAATCAATGTAGCCTTCACACATTTCTCAACAGGTTTATTTCCTCTGCTTTTACTCATTACTTGTCACAACTGTCATATAAAAATTTCCCACATATCTCAATGCAGGCACTAAAACATCATCATGCATTCCTCTTGCAGAATCCATGATTAGTTGTCTGTTTAGTGCCTGCATAGCACGTTGGGAAAAAGGAGGCAGTAGCCTATTCTTTTTGTCCTGACCCTACGGTGTATGTATAACCACCCAAGCGTAGTATACCAACTTCTGATATGCAGGACTTTCTTTTCCCGTCTGTGTAGAACTACTGTACCTATAAGTACCGATACATCAAGGAAGTTGAAGGAGGGCGTCCTCACCTAACAAACCTTAGATACAAGGAGAGGCGGTGGATAAGTTGGTAGAGACGCGTTCTGCCGTCTCAGTGGACGCTGGTTCGAATAACTACAGGGAGGATGCTAGAAATATATCTGTTGCTCACTTAATGAAGGATCTGACAGATGATAACATCTGAGCCACACGATTTAATCTATTTGCTGCTCTCAGATAACCGAAAAAATCAGGTGATATCCTAAAAAAAAAAAAAAAAAAGTTAAAAAATGCACAAGGTCTTTCGTCACGTTTTTAACCATGATGCTCGTAAATTTTGTCCCAGCTTAACAGCTTCAGTCAGGTGACTTGTCTTTCATTTAATCAGCCAGCCACCTAATAACTTTATTTGACTTTAGGGAGATCTTTCTTAGTGAAGGAGCATCCTTTCAGGTCTCCTGGCCACTATCGTGGCTTCAAAGGTATTGGTTTCCTGGCCACGATCGTGACTCCATATTGGCGCGCGTTTAAAAACTGTGGCAGGAAGCTGGTGAATGATATCAGCCAAAGTCTAAAGAATACCTTGTGTTGTGTTCTTTAGACCTTGGGTATCAGCATACTTGCCGCCCCTCAAACACCCTCTGCGACCACCAGACATACGCACATAACATGATCTTAATTTTCCCAGTCTGGGAAGACCCAGATATGGTGTGCGTCGGAGGGACCTAGCCTGAATTCATCTTGTAATGTCTCTCAGTATATACTTATTTCCTCGATATTAGACAATCCAGTTGAGAAAAAAAAAAAAAAGTTAAAATTTTAGGTTATTAGGAGTGTTTCTCTATCATTCTGTATACAGAAATGCATTTGTTTGTGGCCAAACATATACGTACGGTCGCTGCGCTACCACACACCACTTGCTATGCAAATTCCCGTCGTTATTACCGTTCTTGTATGTAAGTAGAGCAATGATATTGTGTAGACAGATGTGTATTGCTTCCTTTTGCGTGATTATTATATTTTCGTAAAAATTTACAAACCTTGATTTTTTTTTTTTTTTTTTTTCAAAAATGCAAATTCTCAGAATGGACCCATGGACGTATTTCATACCTGAAACGGTTGGCAATTGCCTCAAACCCGTCACTGTGACAGGCTTCTCCAGAGTTGAATATATTCGTCTGGAGGCAGCGAGAATTAAGTAAAAATAGCTTCTTCCGACTGAAGGGGTTAACAGCATCATCTGGAGTCAGTCTGAATGAAATGCCGAAGCACGTCCTTTGTTGCAGATAGGTGTCAAAAAATTTTAATAACTAATCAGTGAATTACAGATACATGTGCCAATTTCTTACGAGAAAGAAAGATGAATAAATCGTCTGGCGGCAGCAACAACAAAACAGGTCTCTTCATACCCTACAAGGATTACTGAACCCTGTTTTTAATAGGCGACGAAACATCATTACTTAAGTGAATGAAAATGCCTGACTTTAGCGTGGAACAAGTACTTATGATTTATCACGTCCTCAAAAACTTATCTGCGATGTTTTTACTGCGCATGAGCCGATAATATCGGCTCCTTGGCTGAACAACACCAGCTGGTGATAACAAGAATAAAATAGTTACGATTTTCAGTGTCCTTGAACAGTTACTACCTTTTTTTTAACTGTTAGATAATGTAAGGCAGTTAGTTACCCGACTTCAATTACACACACACACACACACACACACACACACATATATATATATATATATATATATATATATATATATATATATATATATATATATATATATATATATATATATATATATATATATATATATAAGACATGTTTATGTTTATTTACAAACATCAAGTTGCTTTCACCAACTAGTTGATTGAAACAAAGAGGGTATAAAAGAAAGAGAAGGAGTCATTGTTTCAGTTATATACGTTTTAAATTTAAGACGGCAAGCTGTTGTACGAAAAGAATTTTATTAATAAAAATTTCACTCGGAGGCATGATATCCAGATGGGGGACGGCCAGCAGCAGTAATATCACCAGCCCTAGACTTGACGCTCATTGGGTCGTGGTCAAGGTTGATGAAGTTTCTGGAGCGTCATCCGAGAAAGCCCTGGCCGAGGAAAGTGTGCAGTGCCTGTCATCATAGTTCCTGCTGACAGATTGATAATGCGGTCGAGTTAGATTTGGCTGCTAGATTAGGGTGAAAAATAAGATTGTTAAATCAGGTTAAACTGTTTGGTTTGTTTTAGTTAGGTTTCACTGCAAAGTAGTTTTAATTTTATGCTGTTAAGTATCGTTGGGTTACTATGTAAGGCAAAGTTGAGTTAAGGAATGTATTTAGTACCTTTCATCATTGTTATTGTCTGCATACTCGTATTTCCGAACTGTAGTCCAGTTGGGCATACATCTGCCCCAGAAGATAAAAAAGTTTAAGTTGATTGTCAAAATAATTTGTTTTCCGATGACAAATGAACAAGGAAAGCCAGTTTCAACACTCGTTCAGTTCAAAATGCCTGGACACAAAGCGTTCTAAATCCAAGAGTTAATAGGCAACGGGGATGAAATGGAATAAGGAA
Organism: Coenobita brevimanus; assembly: GCF_032717465.1. NCBI lineage: Eukaryota > Metazoa > Arthropoda > Malacostraca > Decapoda > Coenobitidae > Coenobita > Coenobita brevimanus. The sequence continues at coordinate 8,085,190 of NC_136994.1, read as the reverse complement.
AACCATTCCACACCTGGTTAGTTGCATACACGAAAAGCTGAGAATATTGGTTGACTGTTGCATTAAAGACTCGTGTAGCTAGACGGGTGCTGCATGCTCACCGTTATGTGGAAGGGATGCTGACAGAGAATTAGTAACAGACAGGAATTGTAGCGAGAGACAGACAGACACAGAGACAGACAGACACACAGAGACAGACAAATACAGAGACAGACTGATACAGAGACAAGAGACAGGCAGACACAGAGACAGATACAGAGACAGAGAAGGAAGCACACACACACACACACACACACACACACACACACACACACACACACACACACACGTGCTTATTATCATTAAAAGTTCTTCAAAAGATGTATTGTCGCGCTCCATGGCGATAATACTAGAAGGGCGTACAATTCTTAGGAGGTCCTTCCTGTTCTTCTGATCTTTATTTTTGTCCTGAAAACCTGACTAACTTAGGCAATTTTTTGCTCTCTTTCAGTTGGCATCACTTCCTCTTCCTGGACGTTTCCTTTCATTGAGTGTGTCCTGGAAAAGAATTTACTACACAGAATATTTGTATGACGCTTAGAATGTTCAGATATACTTTTGGCTGATTGCACCTATAATCGTTGGTATCTGTACGGTAAGTCGTTGCCTTATCAGCGTTTCCAAGCCATCCTTTATGATATACAGTTTTGTTATAAATTCTTCACTAGGCTAAAAAAAAAAAAAAAAAAAAAAAAATCATCTCTGCTGCTTGTGGCTGGCTTCCACTAGTTTTACCTTGATTTGTATTAGCACTTATATTTAATAAGTTGTGATAGTTTGGAATACATACCGTTGATATAGTTAGCGATGACTGCCTGCCCTTTAATATTCCTAGTTCCGTCGGTTCATTCATTACTGTACCTTACTCCGGCTCCTTTACATCAGTGGATAACATTATATCTTTCCCTTGACTCATTGAATCCTGTGACGACTTTAGTTGGTTTGTATGTGTCGTTAATTTGTTTTCATCTCCAGGTTATTTTACTTAGCTTAAGAAGACAACTTTCATGGAAGGAGTTACCGAAGGATTATGTAACCCCTGCAGTTTGTAAGGTTACCTAATGTATTTAAAATCGTCTGGTAGTAAGAAGAACATGGTACTATATATAAAAGAAGTCACAAAAATCAGAGGGTTGCATTCTTCCTGGAACCACAGTGGATCAGCAGTAGTGCGTTAGCCTTACGATAGTCGTACTCCCCCAGGCAGTGAAGAACTTTTAGTGGGATACTGGTGGTGTGTGTTTGCGTAATCTAGCATATGACATCCTTTTGGTTCATGCCGATGACATTTATAGGCTATGATATCCAGAAACATGGCATATTCAGCACTTCGACTGTAACATAATTTTACTGCGTATCGTCTATACTGTATAGTGTATATAGGCATCCCTTGCTGATGCATACGAGGTTAACATGAAGAAAGGTTGTTTCTCGCCACAGTTCTCCTTACAAGAACCTCATCCAGGAGTAGATAGAATTGGAGACGACCGAGATACCACTGAATCACCAAGACTTCCACATCCGTCAGAAAATTCACAAGACATAATGTCTTAGCATAGCCACCGTCCGGAAGAAATATCGGGAGGTAACAGCCCACACGTGTAGTATAACAAAGCCACAAGCAGTACTTCCCCCCGCTGTAACCCATCTCACGCATCCCTTCGTCAAGTATATACATCCTGAAAAATGACGCCTGTGTGGCTGATATTGCTTCCGCTGAGAAGACCCTTATCGCTCCTGCCCTGCCAGATTTATGTTCCCCTGTCCTCACTGTCATGACGCCTCCAACCACACAAGATCACCCCACCATAACCTACCTCCCATCTCCCTCCTCCCTCTGTCCCCCTTACCGTCCCTTCCTACCTTCTCACCTCTTTTTCTCCTAACCTCCTCTCTCCTCATCCCTTTCTCATTCCTATCCCTTCTGGTTTCCCCTCTCCACCTTCTTGCATTCCCCACCTCGTCTGCCCTCCTCCTCATCCCCACTGGTCCTCCTGGCCATCGTACCCCAGATCACAAAGGACCTACTCTGACAGTGAGAGATAAGGGAAGTAAGACATGGCACTAAGTTATCGTGTGAAGTAGGAACATGTCTCAAATTATTTTATCGGTGAACGTCTCTGATTTACCTGTACTTGGGTTATGTGTTTAGCTATGCTATCGTTATGTGGGGGATTTTATTGTACGAAAATATTTGAATTTCTGTGATAATTTCTGCGTGAATGTGCAAGCTCATACGTCTCTTTGTGATGTTCCTCTTTGGTGGGATTTTGTTATACAGATGTGTTTCCATCTCTATGATTAATTCGGTATCAGTGTGTCCCAGTATATGTAATGCCTAATTATGTGAGTGGTCAGGTAACAGGTGTTTCAAATTTCATGTGACTGATTTTGTGTGGTTGATACGAAAAGATTTATTCCCAATGTTTAGGAAATTTACAGCTATAGAACGGTGCAGGAAGGGGGTTGGTGTACAGCAAATACCCTTTTCACACAAAAACAATTGTCCACTGGTATAGGTGGCGAGTGATGAGAAGGGTGGGTGGTGAACTGAATGAACGGAAGGCAATGATTGATTGTCTGTGTGTGAATGAAAGAATGAGAAGGTATGTAATGTACGCAAGAGCATGCAGAGGTTTGGGAAGCGGACTTTCTGACCACCACTTGGTGGTGGTGAAAGTCACGGTTCAAATGCAATGGAGGAATAGAAGGAGGGAAGGAAAGGAGGAAGTAGTCCATACAAGGAGATAAAAAGATTACAAGAGGATGGAAAAAAGGCAGAATATAAGGGAGAAGTGGAGCAGCAATTGGTTAAATATGATATGGAGCAGATGGGGCAGGTGGAAGGTGTGTGCAGGATATTCAAAGAAGAAATCTGTGCAGCATGTATGGTGGTGTGTGGGGTGAAGTGAAGACGAAAGGGGTTGCAAGGAACAGCATGATGGAATGAAGAGGTGAGACAAGCCGTGACGCAAAAGAATCTCCAAGCATATAATGAGTGGATGGGAAGCAGAGGCATGGAGGAAGTTGAAAGATGGAAGAGAGGGTTATATGTAAAGGGGAAGAGTGAGGTGAAAAGATTAGTACGAGAGAGAGTAAGAAGACAGTGGATGAGGAATTTGGAAAGAATTTGAGTGTAAAATGGAGGGACTGTAAGAAAATGTTCTAGACGAAGGTAAAGAGAGTTAGACAGAGCGATAAAGAAGTTAGTAGGGGAGTGAAAGATAAAATTGGTAGATTGATAGCGGAGAAGGGACAAAAAGTGAGCAGATGGAGAGAACATTTTAAGGAACTGTTAAACATAGATAATGAAAGTAATGCGAGAATAAGTGGCTGGGGAATGGCTGGGAGAAGGAGGGAGGTGAGAAGGGGGAAAGATTTCAGTAGGATGGAAATAGTGGAAGCAGTGAAGAAAGACAAAATCGGGAAAGCACCAGGAATTGATGGAGTGTGTAGTGAAATAGATGAAGCATGGGGGAGTGATAGTACCGGTAGTAAAATGGATATAGAAGATGTGAAAATTGGTTCGGGAGTAAGGTAGAGTACTGGAGGATTGAAAAGCAGGTATAATTATTCCCCTGCACAAAGGAAAAGGGGAAAAAGAAATATGTGGTAATCATAGGGGTGCTTGTCTTCTTAGTGTAATAGGAAAAGTATATGGTAGGACACTTATTGACAGGGTTAGGGAAATAACAGAGGAATTAGTTCAAGAAGAATAGGCAGGTTTTAGGAAGGGAAGAGGTTGTGTAGATCAGATAATCATCTTTATGTCTTTAGTGGAAAGGTTTCTAGAGAAGGGAAAGAAGTTGTATGCAGACTTCATGGATTTCGAGAAAGCATATGACTGAGTGAATAGACAAGGAATGTGGAAAATACTAAGAATATATGTAGTAAATGGGAAGTTGTTGAATACCGTGAGGAGTAGTATGAGGGTGCTAAGGCTGCAGTGCGTGTGGATAATGAACTCCGTGAATTTTTCTGTATGAATGTTGGATTGAAACAAGAATGTGTCATGTCTCCATGGTTGTTCAATCTGTATATGGATGGGGTTGTAAAAGAGATGCAAGATAGGGCAGTGGATGTTGGAGTGGCCCTAATGGGAGAGGGCAGCGTTGGAAACATCCTGCACTGTTGTTAGGAGATGATTCGGTATTGTGAAGATAAGACGAAGGGGACCTGCAATGCTTGCTGAATGAGTTTGGGAGAGTGTGTAGGAAAGGGAATCTAAAGGTGCGTGTTGGGAAGAGTAAGGTTATGGCCTTTGAGAGAAATTAAATCACTGAATGTACAGTGAGATGGGAGGATGCGGAAATGGAAAATGTGAGTGCATTTAAGTACTTGGGTAGTCTGATAAGTAAGGATAGAAGTTTGAAGGACGAAGTACTTGAAAGGGTACAGTAGGGAAGAAAAGTTGCTGGTTCTTTGAAAGCAGGATAAGAAATAGGAAAGTTAGCATGCAAGTAAAAAAGTCGCTGCATGACGGTATTGTGATACCAACTCTAACGTATGGAAGTGAAGCCTGGGCCATGTTGGAAGGGCACAAATCAAGAGTGAGAGCAGTGGAAATGAGTTATTTGAGAGTAGCATGTGGAATTACATGGACAGACAGACTGACAAGTGAGGAAGTGAAGAATCGTTGTGGTGTGGATGTTGATGTGATAGAAAGTGTTGGGAGAAATATATTGAGGTGGTTTGGCCATGTAGAGAGGATGGAGAGCGAGAGACTATCGAAGAGATTGTGAATGAAGTGGAGGAGGGGAGAGGGAGGAGGAGGCCGAGGGTAAGGTGGATGGCTGGAGTGGAGAGGTATACCAGAGACTGTGGTGTGAGCTGGGGGGAGGGCAGTGAAATGGGGAGGACAGGGCGACTTGGAGGTAATTTGTTTGTAGCCACCCCTTAGGGGATTAAAGCGTCTGTCAATAGATAGATAGATTGACACCGGTGGGAGGTGGTGCAGACTGATGTCGACTCTCTTAATGTAGTGCTGCCTGCTTCTTCCTTCACCCGTATATATATTTTTTCTTTTGTCTGCCCTCCTCTCCTCCTATTTTTCCCATCCATTCTGTCACTGTTTATTACTCCTTTTTCCACTTCAGGTGACTCAGCACAGAGCGACAAGCCTAATGATTTCTTTTAACCCAGGATATCGTTTACAACGATGGGTGGTACCATGTATACCAGATAACGGAGTAATATGGAGCCTACTACGGTATCACTATTAGCTGGGTGGAGAGACGCAAATAAGGCGTGCATCCGGGAACCAAACACACACACACTTCCCAGCGCCTCGCTGTTGAAAGTATTTCACTCCGGGACCAGGGGATTTTCCGGAGCTGTGAGAAGCCATTGCAGTCAGAAACTTTCAAACATGTGTCTGCCAACCCTTGTGCTTTTATTGGTGGATCTAGGAGTTGTTTTTAGACTAACACCAAGGAATTTTGTTCAATCAAAAGAAATCCACAGATTCAGTAAGATTCTTTATCTGTAGGGATTATGCATAGCCCTTATTGACTCCTCTGGAACGAGACTTTATTGCTTAACTTAGTAAAATCACCTGGAGATACCAAGTATGAACTATAATAAATATATCGTTAAAATAACTAGGTTAACCACTTAAATATGGACACTTCTTTTGTTTTTAGTCTAATCAGACAACCGTCAAATGATTGTACTTAGCTTTTGTAAAGACCTCTCCATTTGCAGGCGTTAATGAAGGCTGTATTTAACAGCATCTGTCGGAAGAAACTCCCCAGGGCATATTAAAATTCTCGGAGTAATGCAGGAATAAACTAAAAAAGTGCGATGAACAGATTAAATTAACCAGTTCACGCTGATGATTTATTATTTCTATTCTTCTTGCTACCACCAAACAATTTCATTTGCTTAAGGAAAACCTTTAAATATACCTTCCTTTAATCCTTTCACTACATTTCGCATATTTTTAAAAAAATGTTTGGTATTAGCAAGAATGGCAGAACATAGGTCACCGGACTGAAGGGGACAACTAATTTCCTCTTATAGTGGGAAAAATATGAGGCAGAGCTTTTGCAATGTGGTGGGGGGGTTGTAGTGAGCTCTGACGTTAATTGCCGAGACACTGCATAATATAATCACATGAAAAGAACAGTGCAAACACATAATATGATGTCACTTTAATGTGCTAATTAATTTTACTACTTTCCACCTACATTGCAGGTTAGATGTAAGAGACGCGTTGTGCGGTAGCTGGTTGTAGTGATGCTAGTAACTTAGACGCTGCTGCTCCCTGTAGGCAAGGTGGTGTTTCGTACTCAGAACAAGCTGAGGAAACAGCTAAGACATTGTAGTGAATAGATAAATCTAACAACTTTCTCCTCCCGTACTGCAAGTAAAATGCGGTGGAGATGTGGTTTGTAGCGGGTTGTAGTGAGCGCTGTTGCTTGTTGCTAAGGCACTGCTGCTCCCCAGAGGCAAGATGGTGTTTCGTACTCAGGTAAGCTCTTGGTCCCTGAGGCGACCCGAGGAGAGAACCTGTTTATGCCAGACACACATCTGCGCCGCAGGCTCCTCTTGAGAACGAACCGACAGCGTATCTTTTTATGGAGGAAAAAATGGTCTGAGGAAACTTCTCTACATAGTGCGGTAAACATTGTCTTAGCAACGCATTTTTCTGTACATTAAGCAATGCACAGGATTTTTATTATTACTTCTTAGCATTTGGTCTGATCAGTTGATCAGAGCAGGTGCGGGTAAGGGGATGAGTCCATTATGATGTGGCAGGGGTAAACCAGCTCTGCTGTCGGACCCTGTTGCGGATGTCACTGATTGCACTGCGCAATTATTGACCCTCGTGCGGTGTGGTGTGGTGAGGATCTGTCCCTTCTACCCTTAGGGCTAAGATGTGAATGAATGTGTTTGAGTGGATGAGAAAACTGGGAGTGAGTTGCCTTTTTTTTTTTTTTTTTTTTTTTTTTTAAATGTGTTCGACTCTGGGCATAGGCTTCACAACCTGCACTCAAGGCCCAGTAGTCCTCCTACATACCATGTACCTCTACATGTCACCTGTCTCGGCTACCTCCCTTTCCTTGGGGGAAGCAACCTAGGTATATAGATAGATAGACTTCTTAGCATATAAACAATGTTTGCGATATTTTTTTAATGAACTTCTCTGTTTAATAAGCACTGTCTAGGATAATTTCTATAACTCACAAAAATAAACTTATATAGGGCTTTCCTTCATCACAGTGCACATGATTAAGAGTTCTGCTTCTCTTGACATGTTAAGCATATTGCCACAGTACATTACCGCATATGATGCTCGTACAACATTAACCTAGAGACTCTGCCACGGTGCAAATATTATTTTCTAGTATTACAAAAATATGGGTGGACTGCAAGGTATGATAATTAACTGTACTATATTCCGGTACACTAGCATAATAATCCATCCATCCATCCATCCTTCATCCAGTCCTACGTTATCCCATGAGGAGCGTAGGAGCCCGGGGCTAGGCAAGTTGGTCCTGACATTTAAAATGAGAGTGTCCAACCTCACTTATCCCTGAATGGCATTACGTGAGCAATAAACCCTAACCTCCCCTTGGGTATAAACCTTCACCGGCTCAATCTGATTGGAGCGCCTTAATTGCCCACTAAACCACCAGGCGCCATTATTTGGTTATATGGGTACCACCCAATGTAGTAAATGGTTTCCTGGTGTACAGGAAACCTTTAGGCTTGTCACTCAGTGTAGAGTCATCCAAAATAATAATAATAATAATAATAATAATAAAATAATAATAATGATAACACTAAATACTACTACTACTACTACTACTACTACTACTAATAATAATAATAATAATAATAATAATAATAATAAAATATTAACAATAATAATCATAATAAAAATCATAATAAAAATAATGAAAATACTAATACTAATACTAATATTAACAACAACAACAACAACAACTACTACTACTACTACTACTGCTGCTGCTGCTGCTGCTGCTGCTGCTGCTGCTGCTACTACTACTACTACTACTACTACTACTATCATTTATTATTGTCAGTAATAATAATAATAATAATAATAATAATAATAATAACCATAATAATAATAATAGTTGCAGCAGTGGTGGTAGTAGTCGTATACAGCATTTATTTATTGTTTCCGACTCAGTGTACAACTGTCCGTCAGTTTGTTATGGTGCTACAATCCTCCTACGTCACACACATTCACATGCCATTCCTTGTACTAATCATCTGAAGTATATGTCCTGTAGGTTTTCTGACTAACATCTCTTTATATTTATAATATTTCTTTCCAGTTGTTTCCCACAAACGACAGTTAATTCTCATTTTTGTGGGTACCTTACCAGCCACCCGGCCCCACCATTCACTCATGCATAGCGACTGCCAGATTTAATCATACTTTGTCCACGCTGAGCCATTTTTGTGCTGCTCACTGCCATACTACATAAGCCTTATGCACTTTATTTGAGGAATTAGATTAATCTCACTTTTATTCTCAACTTCAACAAATAATTTACTTTTCACCAGCAAACACAGGAGCGTTGCCTATAAAGGCGAGCGTATCAATATGATCTCAGTCAAACTTGCACTGGTAATTGGAAAACTTTGATCTAAAAATGAGTACAAATGGAATGACTTGAACTAATATTTGAAAAGTTTGATCGTTACATCTGTGAAGAGTTTCTCCGAGGGAAGTCTACCTCACCGAGGAGAACGAACCTAAGTACTGCTGAGACCAGCACAGTTTTTCATTATATTTTTGCTGTGGATCTTAGAAGGGAGGAATTTTACCCACATAAAAAAATGGAGTTTTCTGGGAAGATAAACCGATTTTTCCTAGCTTGAACCATCTTAAGGAAAGAGATAGGGATCATCTGCGTAAATATATATCCATCCATCCATCCATCCATCATCCAATCCTACGTTGCCCCATGAGGAGCGTAGAAGCCCAGGGCTAGGCAGTTGGTCCTGACATATATATATATTTTTATTTCTAGACGCTTTCCTTCGCCATAGGAAAGGAACCAAATAGTGAAGAAGGTGATGACAGCTTCGTCAAAGCCCACACTTTTGAAAAGTCTCACCTTAAGAGTATAAAATCGTCTGAAGATAACTAGAATAATGACAGGAAAAAGAAATCGTAAGTAGGAGTAAAGCTTTGGTTGAGGTCATTACTGGTCCGAAACTTTCACAATTGATTATTGTTACTCTTCGGCAGTATTAATGGAACTGAGTGTGTGTGAAGGTGTTGGCAATCCTTAAATATATGAATCTTATTTAGGAACATCTGTATGTGCTAAATGTGATTAGCCTGCATTCCTCATCATACAGCGTAAACAGTGACCATACAGAAATGTCAGACATGTTCTCTCATCACATACTTCAGAATCTGTCGTCAAAACTGGAGGCTTCTCCATATATTTTCCCATTAAGCTTTGATAATATGACTATTGGCTTTAGTATAATGATAAAGTATAATTTTTTTGCGAGCTGATTACCAGTTGAGTTTCTTCCATCCATAGAAGTTTATGGTCTGTTATATTTTCTTGTCCTTCTAGAACATAGTCACCTCGAATATTGCTGCCACCAGAATACGTTACAAACTTAGAGGAGATATCTTGTGAACGGTGAATGAGAGGATGATTTACGCTTCCAGCGTGAAGCATCTCTCTTTACGTGAATAAAAACAGAGGAGAATGAAGCGTAGATAAAATAATGTGATTTTCTGTGGCAGAAGCTCCTAAGAGCTTTGACTAGAAAACACAATAGAAGCGCTTTCAATCTCATGGTAGATTCTTCAGTTCGGTAGTGACCTTTATATATATATATATATATATATATATATATATATATATATATATATATATATATATATATATATATATTGAAATCTCCACGCTTATTTCTTCAGCTTTTTTTTTTTTTAATTGCTTCCCCCCCCTCAACATTCATTATTCCATCCATCACACTAGTAAGCCATACTCCTTACCTGAGTAAAATGTCGATAGTATCTTGAATGAAACAAAAACAAAAAAAGTCATCCTAGCGTGGCAGAGATGTTTGCCCTGTTGCAACTTATTTCACATACCTCGGCAGAATAAAACAATAAAACGGCTCTACATCTTTTCTACATTTCTTCAAGAGCAACAACTGCACCGAACGCGTTAAAAGGTTAAAGCAAAAGTTAGGAACCGATATGCATATTTATAGTTTAACTTTCCATTATACTGTACAGGGTATGCCATAAGTCCGGCGTTATAGGTTACTGGATCTGTGTGTTGTAAACAGTGGGGGTCGTAACGAACAGATTCTATAAAATTTCCTGTGATTCTGGACTTATGGGACACCCTGTACATGAAAACTAGTAAGGAAAGAATGATAACTAGTCTTGGTAAGTGCGATGGAGCCTTTTATTAGTTGTTTTTGCAATCATCGTATAAGAGTATTTCATTTGTGAAGACTTTACAAACTAGAGAAGTTATATATATCCTGCATTAACCCCTTAACTACTTGGAGATTCATCGGGCTCTTACTAATTGAATAAAGTCCCCTGGCAGTAGCAGAAAGAGAGAGAGGGAGAGAGAGAGAGAGAGAATCTGATGGTAGCGGAAGGAAAGGTCGGAGTAGGAACACTAATAAATCACAAATAACGAGAGAGTAAAAGGAAGACAGCAGATGAGGCGAGAGAGGCTGTGGTCATGGATGATGATGTATCCATGTTTACTCTTCCAGGTGTTTTCAGACTGTGGTAGGGATGATGTTTGTAAAAGTTAGTGGTAATGGTGGTAGTGGTGACGTAGGAGACTTCGGTGGTGCTGCTATTGGTTGTGCTGGTGGTACGGAACTGTGGTGATTACAAAAAAAATGGTAATGGTGGTGGTCATGGTAGGATATTGTGGTAGCGGTTGTGATATGTGACTGGGGTAGGGGTGATGATGATGGAGAATAGTGATAATGGTAGTAGTGGTTATTGTGTTCTGGTTGCAGTAGGAGATTTTGGTGGTGGTGGTAATGGGATTGTAATAATGGTGGTGGTGATGGTTGGAGATTATGATAAACGTGGTTTTGGTCACGGTAGGAGGTGATAATGGTTGTGTGGTGATAAGGACTTGTAATGATGGTGGTGTGTTGGTAGGACCTTGTAGTAATGATGATGGTTGTGTTGAAGATAACAGATTATTGGCGTGGTGGTGGTGATGGTGGTAGTGAGGACGATACTGGAGGTGGTTTCTGTAGTGGTGATGGTAGGACGTAGTGATGGTGATGGTACTGATGTTGGTACTGAAGGTGCTATACATGGTAATGGTGGTGATGGTAGCTGTGTGGCGATAGGGATATAGTGGTATTGATGATGGTAATATAAGTATGATGATAACGCTGGCGGTGTTCGATAGTGGTGATACAGGCTTTGGTGATGGTGGCGGTGGTAGGATATTGTGGTAGTCCTTGGGGTGGGAGGCTGGTAATGATGGTGGTTAACCCTTAAGCGACGAACGAACACTCCCAAGCTGAAAAATATCTTCAGGTTACAGCAAGAACATAATAGTTAAGAATGACTGTCGGTCGCATATTTATCATCTCTAGACGTGAAGCCACTCATACTGTATATAATTAAAGATCATCTGGCTGTAGCAATGCAAAAAAGTGAAGATTTCGTTTGCATTTAGAGGGTAGCTGAACCCCCAGACGACGGGAGGTCACTCCCGTGGTTAATAAAATCGTTTGCGGTAGAAACAGAAGAAATTCACAATTCTCTGAGAGTCAGGAAGCTAATGGATATGCTTTTCTAGTCCTTAGACAATGCGAGACAATTCATAATCTTCATAAAATCGCCTGGCGACAACATGAATGTGTTGATAGGCAAAAACATTGAGGTTGTGGTGGTGGTTATGGCAAGCAGATGATCAGGACGTACTGAAGGAAATAATGGTGACCTACAGGGCATGTGTTCATATGTCAGAGGTCTATCTATCTATCTATCTATCTATGTACCTAGGCTGCTTCCCCCAAGGAAAGGGAGGTAGGACGACACACTCCCCATTTACTCATCCATTCAAACACATTTATTCGCATCTTAGCCCCAAAGAGGAGAAGGGACAGAACCTCACCGCACCACACCGCACAAGGGTCAACTGTGCAGTGCAATCAGTGACATCCGCAGCAGGGCCCGACAGCAGAGCTGGTTTACCCCTGCCACATCATAATAGACCCATCCCCTTACCCGCATCTGACCTGACTAGCTGATCAAACCAAATGCGGGAGAATATCCCCTCAGGGCTGCGTCATCATTTATTCATTCACACTTTCTCTCCATTTATTTCTGTCACGCACAGCCACTCTTCCCTGCTCAACAGACACCCCTCTCGCATCCAGCGCTCTCTTCACACTGTCCATCCATCCTATTCGTGGTCTCCCTCTCAGCCTTACACCTCTCGCATCAGATCTAGTAATCTTTTTCACCAATCGCTCAATATCCATTCTCTTCATAAGCCCAAACCGTCGCAACACCCTCTGTTCAACTCTACCAGCCATCTCCCGAACAACTCCAGTTCTCCTTTGCACTTCATCATTTCGCACTTGATCCATACGCATCACTCCACACATACTCCTCAGACACCTCATCTCCATTACATTCAAACTTTTCCTTTCTGCTACACCCATATTCCATGTTTCAGCCCCATATAACGCAGTCGGTACCACAACACCCTCATACAGCCTTCTCTTTACATCCATTCTAAGCGAACGACATCTAAACACTTTTTTCATTCCTCCCAGCACCTTACCTACTTCATTCACTCTGAACTTCACTTCTGCATCTATTCTTCCATCTACAGCAACAAGTGACCCTAAATATGTCAGAGGTACTGTATATAATAGTTACATAAGAGGAAACACCCAAAGAGCGCAAAACCAACGCCGTGCAACCAGTTTAACGATCCGTCCACACTATCATTAGGCACCTTTTTGGTGTTTATGTATTGTAATGAAAAATTCGTCATCATCCCGCCACTTTTCCTCACTTGCAGGTGAGCAAAGGTAAGTATCAAAAGAAATGGACCACACATTCATTCATTGCATGTTCAAGGCCCAGGAATCCCGGTTCTACTTGATAGGTACACCTGTCCACATGCAGCTTCATATTTACCTAGCAGATAGTCAGCATGGCAAAGATCAAGTTTTCAAAGGGGATCTCAAGCCTTGTCATGGAAGAAGATTATAGTAGGCGAAATAACCCGAAGCACCTTCCCTGCTTCTGACCACCTATGGTGTGCTTCGTCAACATGCTTCAAAGCAGATGAGCAACGTCTTCGGACACGACAGGTGCCATCTGTTTCTGATCATGGAAGAGCCTCAAAGCCAAACCTTTGATCTTGTCCTGTGCCCTTGACAGTTTTGTGGTTGCTCTCAAAGTGGTGTTCCTTCATCCCTACCTGACCCTTAACCCATCATCCAAGTTGGATTCAAATTGGATCAAAGTTGCTTAAGTTGACCTTACCCTGTGACATTGATCTTTGAGCTATTGTTCTTCAACGGGAATAAATTAATCCTCAGCCAATCATAGGCCCTGCCACAAAGTTTTATCCAGATCAAATCAAGCCTATTTAAGTTGTAGGGCAAAATTCCAACGTTGCTCTGTGACCTTTACCATTGTGTAGATGTTCTCAGAATTGAATAACATCACCCTTTCCTATCCCTCAACGCTTCCACTAAGTTTGGTCAAAACCAAATCAAAATATTTGACCTGTGACTTATTTCGGCTTAAAATTAATCACCTGTTCCTCTGATGAGCGTCAATTATCAAATCCATTTTGGTGCAGATCCATTAAATGGTTTTCTCTGATCTTGCTAACTGACTGAGAGACAGACAGAAAAATCTAATCAACGCTTAACTCCCTCACATGTTCGCGTGCAGGTATGGTGATAATGGTTGTTAAGGGAAGGTACGAACGAACCCATGCTATTGGTAACGAAGCAACTGAACAGATAGTTAGATAGCTTTAGTAGCCATTAGAATGAGTGCTAGACATCATAATGTGACTGATTTTTGGTAGAGGTGGGTGAGTGGTTGGTCAGTGGTAGACTTCATAGTAGGCAATACAAAAGACAGCCAAATTCAAGATCCGTTTATTTCGAGATGCCTGGACACATTGCGATTGGTTGGTATGTGGTAGCCATGATAGTGTGGCTAGGATGTGGTTGACTAGATAATGTGACTTGGATGTGATGGCCTCGGTAGCTTGGTTGAAATGTGGTAGCTGACATAGGGTGATCGGGATGTGGTAGCCTATGTATTGTGGTACAGGTGGTAGACATGGTTATGTGGTTGGGATGTAGTTTGGACTTGGTGGTGAGACTGAGGTAAGATAATGGAAGGAATAGGTGTACTGGCCTGTTGGATATTCTAATGTGGTAATGTTTCTTCTGAGACTGTCGCTGATAGTAAAAGAGTGGGGTTGTGACTATACACCAGTCGAACAGGGCGGTACTCCCGAGGTGGATGGCAAGCTGGTGACACGAAGAGCTGGGCACCCGTTTCATTGGCCCTCAGGGCCTGTTTCTGACCATCTCCCTTTGCTGAACACTTTCAGTGTTTTCATTAACACAGAAAGTATATCAACATACTGTCATAATATCTCTACCTTCATCTGTCTGCATCATCTTACATACACATTAGACATCACACCTGTTTCCATCCCCACTTAGCAATGGCCGTTGCAGTATTATCTGCGAATTTGGTAGTAACTCGGATTGCCACCACCGGCAGGGTAAGGCTGGCGGCACAGGGCCCTCCTGATCTTAATAAAGCAACTGTGTCGACAGCGCTTATTGCAAACACAGGTCACGCTCGTCAGTGGAGAAGTAAGGGTTCAGCCTTATATTTTACCAACGGCCGTGCTCTTGGTACCAATTTAAATTCTCTTAACTTTTTCCTCCTGGCTGTTTCCCCTCTAGCCCTATTCTCATGGAAACCCAGATCTCTCCCTCTACTGACGTATCTCCATTTAGTTTTCCTGGTTACCATCTCGCACACTTCCGTAACAAGGATGGCACCTGTTATGCCAGATCTGATGATGCAGTTGACACTGTCTTGAACTTCACTTAATTCTGATTACTCATTGTACAAAGTAAGTTACCTAAATATAACCATTTATCTCTGTATAGTTTATCACTACCCCAATGCTTCTTCAGAAATCAGCATATTTGACTCCATATCCACATAGTTGACCAACCTTAACCTCGCCCTTACCATTGAAATTACCAGTTTGGGTTATTTTAACGATCATAGTGTACGATGGTTATTGCATTCTGCCAGGACTGACGATACTGGTTTAGAATGCGGGCTCTTTGCAGAATCGCTTACTTTCACGCTGTTAGTAAAACAACCAACCAGAATATCAGATACTCTTGACCATAGCGCTTATCTCTTGGACCTATTCCTGTCAAATAACCCAGATCAATACCGGAGAGAGGTACTGTTACTACCTGGATCCTCCGACCACATACTCATCAAAGCCTTATTGGTCAGTTGCCCCAAACCTTCCTTTTCTAAACCAGCCAAGGTGACCAGACGACACTGGGCAGACTAGAATGGATTTTGAAATTGTCTCGCTGATATTCCATGGAAGCCTTCTTTCTCAACTGACATCAGTTCTACCCAGTCCCACATTAATGACTTAATACAAGTTGATATGGACTTGTTCATACCCAGCCAACAGTTTAATAAAAAATCGGACTTCCCAAAATGGTTAGAGGCCTTAGAGGTGTTTAATCTTAGCGGGGTTTAATCGACCTGATGCTATATTTCACTCAGTCATTCGTCATTTATATGTCAACCACCGTGTCCGCATTACCTTAAATGCACTGGAGCCACCCACTGCAGTGGGTCGGGGTGTGGGAATCCGAAAGGAAACATTACGTAATGTGATGCTGTCACACCTTTTAGACCCGCAGCGGCGAGGTGGCACCGAGGTCTCACTCTTAGAGGTGTTTCATTGACCTGGCGGCATATTTCAATAGTAATAATAGTAATAATAATAATAATAATAATAAATGATGATAATGATGATGATAATAATAGTAATAATAATAATAATAATCCATCTACCTATCTATTGCCAGACGTCTTAATCCCTTATACGGGGTGGCCACAAACAAATCGCCTCCATGTCACCCTGTCCCCTACCATTTCACTGCCCTGCTCCCAATTCACCCCTCCCCCTCTCATATACCTTTCCACTCCATCCCTCCATCTCATCCTCGGCCTTCCCCTCCCTCTCCCCCTCCACCTCACTCACATACATTCTCCTCGTCAGTCTCTCACTCTCCATCCTCTCCACATGGCCAAACCACCTCAGTGTGTTTCTCTTAATGCTTCCTATCACATCCACATCCACATCCACACCACAATGCTCCTTCATATCCTCATTTGTCAGTCTGTCTCCCCATATGACTCCACGGGCTCCTCTCAAATAACTCATTTGTACTGCTCTCACTCTTGACTTGTGTCCCTCCAACAACGTCCAAGCTTCACTCCCATACGTCAGAGTTGGTATCACAATACTGTCATGTAATAACTTTTTCACTTCCATGTTCACTTTCTTGTTTCTTATCACTGCCTTCAAAGAACCAGCAACCTTTCTTCCTTGTTGTACCCTTTCAAGTACTTCACCCTCCAAACTTCCATCCTTACTCATCACACTCCCCAAGTACTAAAACGTACTCACATTTTCCATTTCATCACCCAACCTCCCTGTACATTCACTGACTTCACCTCTCTCGAAAGCCATAACTTAACTCTTTCCTACATTCACCTTTAATTTCCGCTTCTTACACACTCTCCCAGACTCATCCACCAAGCCTTGCAGGTCCCCTTCGTCTTCATTTAACAACACAGTATCATCTGCAAACAACAGTACAGGGAGTTTCCAAACATTGCCCTCTCTCATTAGGGCCACTTCAACATCCACTGCCCTACCTTGTGTCTCTTTTATAATAATAATAATAATAATAATAATAATAACAGATTAAGCCTGTGCAGTGTGCAGGTTTATATCCAAGGGGTGGTTGGAGTTTATTGCTCACTTAATGCTACTCATGGATGAGTTAGGCTGGACTCTGTCATCTTAGATGTTGGGACCAACTTGCCTTGCCCCGGGCTCCTGCGCTCCTCATGGGGCGGCACAGGATTGGATGATGATGATGATAACTACGATCATAAGTGTTCCTCAAACATGGAATAGTCTCACACCTAGCACATACACGCCACTCACGCACGCATGAGTAGCCGATGATCCGGCTTTGTGCTGGATTTTGGCACTAGGTTCCTATTGTTCTTCTTCACGCACGCATGAGCATGTACTGTATCACACATTACCACCACCACCCTCTCCACACAAATGCCGCCAACACACCATATTCCACAATGAATAATTAATTCCCTATGGCTTCACGCTGCATCACTGAACACTGGTATGTTGATCAGTCCTGCCCACAGGCTCCTTCATTATCGATTACCTCTCCTCTCTCCATCCTCTTCACTCATCTCCTCTCTTTTCTTCCGATTCTGTTCTCCACTGTCCCTCGTCTCTCTACCCTACTCATTCATGCTCTTGCAACCCCCTTCCATCTTCAGTTCTCCGTAGCCTCTTCTCTGCCACTCATTCGCTCCTCCTCCCCTTCCCTTCATCTGTTCTCTGTTGCTTCTCATCACCCTCTTCACTCACACACTGTCTCTATTTCCTACTCATCAGTCATTCAGTCACTCTCTCTCTCTCTCTCTCTCTCTCTCTCTCACACACACACACACACACACACACACACACACACACACACATCAGTAATTTCTCTAGGCTTGAAAAATGGCGGCGTGTAAGCCAGTAATTGGATGGATGTCCCGGGTCTCCTTCCTGTCCAAGCTTTAATATATATATTCTTGAAACTAATTAGTCAGTTTATGTCGGAGAGAGAGAGAGAGAGAGAGAGAGAGAGAGAGAGAGAGAGAGAAAGAAAGAGAGAGAGAATTTGAAAGGTAGATGAAGTTAATATCTACCCCCTTGCCCCCAAAACACACACACACACACACACACACACACACCACTAGTTAATCTGCGCGTACCTTACAGTGTTTTGATGGGCTGGTGTTTTGACAAGGTCATCATTAGGCTGGGATGCAGTTTTGTCTGATCATCCCTGTTAATATTATGTATATTAATTTTTCTCACTCGGTAGGAGTTTAGTGTTGGTGAAAATATTTTTCTCTCTCTCTCGTATGTGGTAGAAGTGTTCCGGGTGCGTCCTTTTTTGTTTACTTTTTCTGTTATGCTCAGGTTTTCCTGTTGCTGAGTATGTGGTGTTTATGTTCTTGTGGTTGATATTGGGCTAATCTGTGTCTGGTTTTTATGTTGTTAGGCTGTTGTTCTCAGTGTTTGTTTTTCTCTGTTTTTAGTGTTGCTCTGTGGATAGTTTAGTTTTATGTTCTGTGATTTCTTGGCTGCCCTGGAGGCTTTTAGGGATTTCATTTTCTGTTTCTGAGTTCGGTTTTACCCATTTTATATATATATATATATATATATATATATATATATATATATATATATTGTTACATAGCCTATGATTTCATCATCCTTTGTGTAATTCTAACGTACAGTATGCTGCATGTTTAATCACGAGCGTGTTCTACCTCACTCCCCCCCCTCCTCCCTTATAGTAGAGTAAGTCGTTCTTTCTGTTGTTCAGAGCAGGATTGTCAACTCATTGTCCCCATGGCTTCATTTGCGCGTCCTTCTTACAAGTTGTATCAAGCTCTGCCGGCCCCTATATAATGAGCTCAGTCTCTGCATTAATTGCCACTTAGATCTACTCCTCATTTTGTTCACATCTCTGTCCTCCCCTGTACAGTTGTTATTATTGTGAGTGCTCAGGAAGTCTCCAGCCATCTAACTGCTGTGTAATTTGAGTATGAGTGTTGTTACATTTTGTTCTTGTACTGTATAGCATAATGTGTTAATTTGTAGGCCTAATGAGGTTTTTGTGATTAATGTAAAGTTTGGATGTCAGTCATTGTTAATAATAGTTTGTAGCTGTAATAATTTATCTTGCATTAACTGAGCATTACCCAGTGTATTCTCATTGTATCAGGGCTGACTTAGATAAATTTACTCTTGCTAATTTCGTGTTAATAGAGGCTATTGCAGTTAACCATATATTTAACCTGTTTTTTGCCATTACATTATCCTTATGAGTTCTCAATGTTTTGTTGTTAGTTTGAGCATTAAACTTTAACTTGTAATTTTACCTAACTCTTTTATTTTGAACCTGGAACTTTGCGGGACAGTTTTCTCTGTTCCGTAACATAAATTTGGCGACCTCTTATCAGGATATTCAGGATATTATCATAAGGATATTGCTTGATATTTTGTGACTGTGATTTATTCATGATGTCTACTATTACTACGCTTGATGAAGCCAAAGATTTTTTGTCAAATGTGCAAACAGTGTGTGATGTAGAAAACAGAACAAAGAATGAACTTAAGCTTTTTGCACAACAATTGGGAATTGCTGTTCGCTCTCATCATTCTAAAGATCAAATTGTTGACATGATTAATGAAAGCTTGTTTAATGTAACTCCTCCAAATGAGCAAAAGCAAACTGAATTAGCTAAGTTACAGCTAGCCCTGCAGGAGGCTCGTGCTAAGGAGGCTGAATTTCAGGCAAATGCTAAGGAGGCTGAGTTTCAGGCACAAGTTGAACTTGCTAGGATTCAGGCAGACCATGAGTATCGCATGAAACAAGGTGGAACTGGATCATCTAGCTCTGATGATTTTGATGTAGCTAAAAATGTTAAACTTGTCCCTCCTTTTAATGAATCTGATTTAACTAAGTATTTTCAGTTGTTTGAGAGGGTAGCTACAGGTTTTAATTGGCCCAAAGAGTATTGGCCAGTACTCCTTCAAACTGTTCTCACCGGTAAAGCTCAAGTAACTTATGCATCTTTGCCTCAGGACCAATCTGATAATTATGATGTCGTTAAGAGTTTGATTCTTAAGGCCTATGAGCTTGTTCCTGAAGCCTATAGAGTAAAATTTAGGACAACTTATAAGCAAGATAAGCAATCCCATGTTAAGTATGCAAAAATCAAAGAAGATCTGTTAGAGCAGTGGTTAAATTCTAAGAATGTGGATTCTGATTTTGGTAAATTTAAGCAGATGATTTTGCTGGAGGACTTCAAAATGTGTGTTAATAAAGATGTAAGCCTATATCTTGATGAGAAAAGAATAGATAATTTGTCTGATGCTGCAGTTTTAGCTGATGAATATGTTCTCACTCACAAGAGATATTCTAAAGAAAAAGGGAAAGCTGAGAGTAAGTATGTTGCCTCTACTCAGAGTACAGGTAACAGGAAAGAGAACAAAGATGATGTTTCTCAGGAAGTAAATACCAGCTTCACTTCTAGATTTCAGAAAAGTAAATGTACTTATTGTAGTAAGCTTGGTCATACTACGGATAAATGTTTCAGGAGACAGCATGATGTGAACAAAAAGGAGTCTTTAAATATTAAGTCAATTGGTCTAGTGTCCACCCTTGAGAGTTCCCAGAATTCTTTAACTGAGTTAAGTGAACCTGCTTTGAGGGGTAAATTAAATCCTCATGATGAAGCTCCTCTTTTGAGCAGTAACGTGGGTGACACTCTCAAGAGTTCATGTGCTAATTTCCTGTCTGATGGTTTTGTCAGTCCTCTGGACAGTAATGACAGGAAATCAGTTAAAATATATCGTGATACAGGTGCTTGCCAATCCCTTATGCTGACCAGTGTTCTAGGCTCTAATGTTAATTCCTCTGATGAAACTGTAATCTTACAAGGTGTAGGGAATAATTACTTCTCTGTCCCTCTGTGCAGAGTGAATATAGAGTCTGGTTTTGTTAATGGTTCCGTTATGGTTGGGTTGGTTGAGACACTCCCAATGCCAGGTGTAACTTTCTTACTTGGAAATGATATTGGTGGAAGTCAAGTGTGTCCAGCTCCTCAGTTGTCTAGTGAGCCGGTGGCTACGTCCCAGGATTGTGATGTCCCTGATGTGTTCTCTGCATGTGCTGTCACTAGGGCTAAGTCTAAAGTTACTGGTGACTTAGAGGATAATGATGACGATGATGTTATCCTAGCTGACACTTTTCTTGCTAATTTGGACCACTCACCAGATGAGGCAGTACCCCGTAGTGTTGATAATTTGTCTCGTCAAGAGTTGGTTGAGTTGCAGGTTGCTGACCCTGAGTTGAAAGGTCTAGCTAACTCTGCTTGCAGTGAGGAAGAGTCAGCCGGTGCTTCTACTTGTTATTATATAAAGTCAGGAGTACTTATGAGGAAGTAGAGACCCCCAACAGCATCAGCCGACTGTGAATGGGAGGTTGTACATCAAGTTGTCATCCCTCGTGTTTGTAGGCAGGATATCATTAGAGTGGGTCATGATTCCAGTTTGGCAGGACACCTTGGAGTGAGGAAGACTGTGGCACGCATTTTGAAACACTTCTACTGGCCAGGTATCTTCAGGGATGTTTCCTGGTATTGTAAGTCTTGTCACACCTGTCAA
Organism: Coenobita brevimanus; assembly: GCF_032717465.1. Taxonomy (NCBI): domain Eukaryota; kingdom Metazoa; phylum Arthropoda; class Malacostraca; order Decapoda; family Coenobitidae; genus Coenobita; species Coenobita brevimanus. The sequence goes on along the minus strand of NC_136994.1, from coordinate 8,063,549 downwards.
GTTGTGGGGAAGTTTAATCAGACCGAAAAAGTTGCACCTCTAGTTCCCATTCCTCCTTTTGAGGCGCCATTCACCCGTGTGTTGGTGGATATTGTGGGCCCTCTTCCTAAGACTTCTTCAGGATTTTCTTATGTGTTGACCCTGATTGATATGGCTACTCGTTATCCTGAAGCCATTCCACATAGAAATATCTCAGCAAAGAACGTGGTTAAGGAAATGCTAGGGTTCTTCACAAAGTTTGGTCTGCCCAAGGAGGTACAGTCAGACCGGGGAAGTAAGTTCATGTCAAATATTTTCAAGCAGTCTCTGAAAGAGTTGGGCATCACCCAGATCACGTCTTTAGCTTACCATCCCCAGACTCAAGGAGCGTTGGAGAGATATCATCAAACACTCAAATCGATGCTCAAGAAATACTGTTTGGAACATCAGAAAGACTGGTATAAAGGTCTTCCGTTTGTTGTATTTGCCGCAAGAGAATCTCCAAATGAATTACTGGGCTTCTCACCCTTTGGACTACTGTTTGGCCATGAAGTAAGAGGACCCCTTAAGCTACTCAAGGAATGCTGGCTGTCGGAGGAAGATGACGTCAACCTGCTGGAGTATGTGATGAAGTTCAAAGAACGGCTGTCCACTGCTTTACACCTGGCGAGAGAGAATTTAGGAGCTGCTCAGGAAAAGATGAAGACTTGGTATGATAAGAAGTCCAGGTTACGCCACTTTCAGCCAGGAGATCAGGTTTTGATTCTGCTACCGGTGCATGGGCAACCTCTTCAAGCCAAGTTTATTGGTCCTTATTTCGTGGAGAAGAAACTCAGTGATGTCAACTATGTCATCGCCACACCAGATCGCAGAAAGAACAAGCAACTTTGTCACATCAACATGCTAAAGTTATTTCACAGGCGGGACGAAGATAACCCAGTCTGCACTGTAGCTGTTCCACCCGAGTCTGCAAGTGAAGCTCTCCCATGCAGTATGAGCCTGAGTGATAGTTTGGGGAAGAATCCTGATATCATGAATGATCTCCAGACTAAGCTTTCTCATCTACCTCCCGAGGAAAGGCAGGAGTTTTCGGCATTACTGCAGGAGTACCCGCAAGTGTTCCGTGACACTCCAGGAAGAACCACTGTGTTGATGCATGATGTCGATGTTGGAGACGCAAAGCCAATTAAACTGTCTCCTTACCGTGTGAACCCAGTGAAAGTTCCTCTCATCCAGAAGGAGCTTGGCTACCTGTTGGACCACAAGATGATTGAGCCCTGTCAGAGCGAGTGGAGTTCTCCTGTCACTCTGGTCCCTAAGCCAGGGGGGTCACAGCTGCTTTGCATCGACTACAGACGTGTTAATCAGATAACCAAAACAGACACTTACCCTCTCCCTCACGTGGAAGATTGCATAGACAAGATCGGAAAGGCTAGGTACATAAGTAAGTTTGATTTGTTAAAGGGATACTGGCAAGTACCTATGACTGAACGTGCTAGGGAGATCTCATGTTTTGTAACACTAGGAAAGACTTTTGCATGTTCTGTAATGCCATATGGTATGAAGAATGCACCAGCCACATTTCAGAAGCTCATGAATGTTGTAACAGAGGGTTTGGCAGGGTGTGTTGTTTATATTGATGATGTATTAATCTTCAGTGACAACTGGAAAGATCACCTATGCCATGTCAGTAAATTTCTTGAGCGTTTGGTTCAGGCTAATCTTGTAGCTAATTTATCAAAGTTTGAGTTTGGTCAAGCTAAAGTTCAGTACCTTGGGTACGTAATTGGTGATGGACATGTTGCACCACCAGGAGCTAAGGTTCAGGTTATAAGTGATCTTCCCAGACCTAAAAGTAGGAAAGAGCTACAAAGATTTTTGGGAATGGTAGGTTATTACAGGAGATTTGTTCTTAACTTTTCAATTCTTGTATCACCACTTACAGACCTACTGAAAAAGGGAGTTAATTTTGTCTGGACCGATAACTGTGAATCCTCTTTCAACAAACTTAAAGCTATCCTATTGAGTCAGCCAGTGCTCGCTACTCCAAATTTTGCTAAGTCTTTTAAGATGGCTATTGACGCAAGTGAAACAGGAGCTGGGGCTGTTTTGCTGCAAGAGGATGATCAGGGTATTGAACACCCTGTATCTTATTACAGTAAGAAGTTCACTGCATCTCAAAAGAACTACTCAACTATTGAGAAAGAGCTTTTGGCCTTGATTTTGAGTTTACAGCATTTTTCATTTTATTTGTGTTCTGGTTTTGACCCCATAGTCATTTATACCAATCATAACCCACTGAAATTCCTTGGTAAGTTTAAAGATAAAAATCAGAGATTGACAAGATGGAGTCTACTTCTTCAGGAGTATTCATTAGACATACAACATGTCAAGGGGAAAGAAAATGTTATTGGAGATTGCTTATCTAGACTTTAGACAGATTGTTTTAGAGTAATAAGAAATATCCTTTGTAAATTTCTTTTTCTTTGTGGGGAGGTGTTACATAGCCTATGATTTCATCATCCTTTGTGTAATTCTAACGTACAGTATGCTGCATGTTTAATCACGAGCGTGTTCTACCTCACTCCCCCCTTCTCCTCCCTTATAGTAGAGTAAGTCGTTCTTTCTGTTCTTCAGAGCAGGATTGTCAACTTTTTTTCCCCATGGCTTCATTTGCGCATCCTTCTTACAAGTTGTATCAAGCTCTGCCGGCCCCTATATAATGAGCTCAGTCTCTGCATTAATTGCCGCTTAGATCTACTCCTCATTTTGTTCACATCTCTGTCCTCCCCTGTACAGTTGTTATTATTGTGAGTGCTCAGGAAGTCTCCAACCATCTAACTGCTGTGTAATTTGAGTATGAGTGTTATTACATTTTGTTCTTGTACTGTATAGCATAATGTGTTAATTTGTAGGCCTAGTGAGATTTTTGTGATTAATGTAAAGATTAGATGTAAGTCATTGTTAATAACAGTTTGTATCTGTAATAATTTATCTTGCATTAACTGAGCATTACCCAGTGTATTCTCATTGTATCAGGGCTGACTTAGATAAATTTACTCTTGCTAATTTCGTGTTAATAGAGGCTATTGCAGTTAACCATATATTGAACCTGTTTTTTGCCATTACATTATCCTTATGAGTCCTGGATGTTTAGTTGTTAGTGTGAGCATTAAACTTTAACTTGTAATTTTACCTAACTCTTTTGTTTTGAACCTGGAACTTTGCGGGACAGTAGTGATTTTAGTATTCTCACTTGAAGTGTTCATTATCTCTCTCTGTTCCGTAAAAATATATATATATATATATATATATATATATATATATATATATATATATATATGTGTGTGTGTGTGTGTGTGTGTGTGTGTGTTATTCGCTTCATATTGCTCTGTTTTTTTCTTTGTTATGTGGATGGTTTGTATTTAGTTAAATATTTGTTTATTTATTTTGTAGCCGAGATGGCGAATCTGGTACTGTTTCCAATTTGTCTGTCTGTCTGTGTATCTGTTAGCACTATAACTTCGCAGCCACTCAAGGTATCATCGTAAAATTTTACTGGTGTGTAGTAGGGATGAAAATCTCCTACGAGTTCGAAATTGGTGAAAGTAGGTTAAGGTCTGTGTGTCTGTTACCGCGATAACTTCGCAACCGATCAAGATATCATCACAAAACTTTACTGGTGTGTAGTAAGGATGAAAATCTCTTACGAGTTCAATTTTGGGGAAAGTAGGTCAAGGTCAAGGCCATATTCCGCGCCGCACTAGGTATGTATCGGCTTGCGGCTTGTGTGATTCCGCCCTTGGAGGGGCCTCTAGTTTAATGTTATCATGCACTAAAGTGTTCATATGGCGGGTTTTTGTGTTGCTCAGTGGTTGGTTTTTATATTGCTCTCACAGTGGGTTTTATGTTGCTCTGCGGTTTGTGTTCTTGTTCTGTTGGTGTGCGGTTCTGTTGGTGTGCTTATGTGGTTGGCTTGTATTCCGTGTGTTTATTTGTTTGTGTGTTTGTTTTTGCTGTTTTTAAGCTGCTTTGTGGCAAGAGGTCGTATTTTGTGGTTTATTCTTGCCAACCCCAAATGATTTTTTTTTTTTTTTTTCATCCCAGGAGGGACATTTTGAATGGATAATGGATGGCATTTGATACAGCCTACTGTAACTCTTTCGACACAAGGATGCCCCCTAAAGCTAGATAAAATCGTCTGGTGGCAGGAAAATTATCATAAAATCTCAGGGGTGCACGGTTAATGGTATTCTTTCCTTCACTGGCGGTATGCTTCATTTCCACGTCCCGAGGACATCATTTTTTTTCCTTGCATGCTTTTTCTCCTGACGCTTTTATTCAGCTGATGGAATATTTCCCCAACTTTGAGGGTTAATAAAGGCGTGCTTATCCTCCCATGTTTGAAGTACACCTACTTAAGATGAATAGATCTCTTAAAGTTAGCAAGAATGAAACTAAAAACACGTAATCTGATTAGAGTGGTTAAGCTATAGTGTTTATGTTTACGTTCACTGATATATTTTTCTTCCAGTCCTTACTCCATTATTTTCTTTCATCATTCCATCCACTTATACTTCCATGATCTCACTTTCTTTCTGCCATTCGTTTCGTGTGTCTCGTCCATCGTTACATTAATTCATTCTCCGGCTGAGAGGGTTAAACTTTTCAATACGGTGGCGTAATTTATATTCTTGCTACCTGAGGCAATTTTATTCAGCTTTGGAAGGACCTCTTATCAGTGACTGGTTTAAGGAAATTTATATCTTACTCCTGCAATGCGTAAAACCTGTCTCGGGTGAATAAACTGAAGACAGCGAGAATATGTTGAAAATATACATCACAGTCTTGAAAGGGTCAAGCTGTCTTACACTGAGCCCTGAACGACCGATGAAATATACTTATAAGTAATAAATCATCATCATCATCATCATCTAATCGTGTGTTTCCCTATGAGGAGCGTAAGAGCCCGGGGCTAGGCAAGCTGGTCCTGACAGTTAAGATGAGAGTGACCAGGCTCACTCATCCCTGAGTGGCATTACGTGAGCGATAAACCCCAACGACCCCTTGGATATAAACCTGCACAGGCTTAATCCAATTGGAGCGCCTTGATTGCCCACTAAACCACCAGGCACTATAATATGATCATATGGTTACCACCCAGCATAGTAAATGGTTTCCTGAAGTATAGGAAACCATTTGGCTTGTCGCTCAGCGTAGAGTCACCCATAGGCAGAAGAAGAGGAAAGAATGAAGGAAAGAGTCACAAGAGAGAGTGTAAAGTCACTCGTAGGCAGAAGGAAGAGGAAAGAATGAAGGAAGAAAGAGAGAAAAGGGCAGTCACCCAGGGGCAGCACTACATTGAGTGAGTGGATGGTGAGCACCCCCACCTACCACATAATAATAAATCAACTTAGTAGAAAGTATTATGAACCAAATCGAGGAATATAATAGCCCTTCATATTCCCGTAAGGTAAGTGGAATTACCTATAGGGCCTAAAAGGATAGAGTATTGGTGATGGATTTGTACGCTTCACTTACCCACCTTAAACACTTGATCATAAATTCGGACATAGATACTGATGTTGAACACCTGCACCTACTGTCGAAAGGGCCGGTAAGCCTTGGCAGTACTCCGGGATTCTACTTTGGGAATTTAGTATTAGGATTAACTGGACGTTTGCTGTGGGAATCTACTGGCATTTTACTGCCAGTCTACTTAGAGTCAACTGCAGAAGTCTACTGGGAGATCACTGCTGGTGTCTACTATGGACGTTTATTAGGATTCTACTAGAAGTCTGCTATGGGGGTCTAGTGAATGTACTGGGAGTCTACTGTAGGCTTCTACTAGGAGTCTGCTAAGAGTCTACCATGGTAGTCTGCTAGCTGTCCATTATGGGGGTGTACTGTACTAGGAGTCTACTATGAGGTTGTACTGTGAATCTATTATGGGAGTCCATTGGAAATCTAATACAGGAGTCCACTCTGATTCTAATATAAGATCGCGCAGGATGATTGCAGTGGGAATAAATTGAGATCCTACCTTGGAGGTCTGCTGGGAATCTACTTGGAGTTTACTGCGGGATTGTACTGAAAATCGACTATTGGAATCTACGATGGGAGTCAACTGCGAATCTAACTGCAGTCTACTGAGTGTCTGTTACTGAGATCAACCGGGGAGTTACTGAGTTTATTTTTCCTTTGTTGCACCCACGTCCGTCGGTTGTTTCATTGTGGTGTGTAACATTATTTCTCCAAGTTGAGGGGTTTCCTCTGGCATTTTCGTACCAAATGCGTCTTTATGGATGTTTCAATATCGTCCCTCAAGTAACTACTCATAAAGTGACATGCGACCTTCACCCTGTGCTAGCTCCCGTCCCCAGCGGTGCCGAGGCGTCTCGTGAGGCCTAAGCTACACATTCTCCATAAGGTAAGCTGCTTTTCAAGTTTGAGCGGCTTTCAAGGTTAGGTTAAGTTTGGGTTGAGGAATGACACGGCAGGGGGTAGGGGGGCGAAGTCACTCTAGTTCATGCAAGGCTTGATTTAGTTTGGTTATAATAAGTTACATTAGGTTAGGTTCGAGTCGGATAGGTTTATGAAGTTTTGACCGATTAGGATGTTATTCCGCTTTTGAGTTCAGGTGATTTATTTCGATCGATTTTGTTAATTTTATTTCGTATCTGACTTCACACCCCTTTTGGGGCAGGAGTCATTTGCGACAAAATTGTCAAAATCTATAGAAATGCGTAAAAAATCGTCAAGAAAAAAAAAACATAGATGCAACAAAGGAAAACGAATTTCGGATTTTATTAGTGTTTACTGATAGTCTAATGGACCGTAAAGTTGGACGTAGTTTATTGGCACGAACACTTACAAGTAAGAACGACAGGTGAACTATGTAGGTCTGCCTTTTACTTGCTTCGGTACTTCAGTTCTTCCCGAGACTGAGTAAATTCATCTGGAGGCAGCAGATATTAAATGCAATAGGCATATTCCTATTCATGTTTAATATGACTTGCATAAAGGCCGCCTTCGGCGGCCTGCCGCTCTATGTGTAAGTTACTTCCTGTCTTCATAATTCGGGAACCGTGGCCCGAATGAACTTGGAACTGTTTTATTCTTCAAGTTAGAGCATTTTAACGGTACCTTGCTCTAAGAAAAAATGGTGCTACATGCACAGTTATTGCTGTGTTGTGGTAACAAACATACAGAAATCGGATCATTTTATTATAGGTAGGTATTTAGTAGCTGAGTAAAACCGGTTGTCGATTGCGATACTGAAATAATGAAAATTTCATCCTCGCGCTGGAGAGTTAATAGAGCTTGTGATCCTCATTATGACAGGTGCCTCTTAAAGCATGAATGGTGTCGTCTGGCGGTAGCAGCAGTAAAACAGACATGCCACCATTGTACTGAAGGGTTATCGGAGCTCATCTCTGATCCTTTTGTTAAGAGAGGTGCACCATAATCTCAATAAAATCGTATGGCAATGGAAAAAAGGAATTGAAATCTGGTAACATTCCCAAGGTATTCAGTATGGTCTCCATACAGCTCCAGTACACTGGCATAAGTCTGTACGAGTTGCCACGATGAATACTAAATATACAAGAACAAGAATTTTTATGTATTATATATATATATATATATATATATATGCGTTGTCGGTTGACTCCGGCAAACATCTTTAAATTCCTAATTAAAAACCGGTATTTGCTAAAGGAACAATTGTGCCAAGGTTGATGTGAACTTGTGGCAGAAAAAAAAAATAAAGGAATGAGCCAAACTGAAAAGTGTTTGGAGGACTGAAAAAAGCTAAGGAAACATAATAGGCGTCGACATTGTTATGGAGACCTTAAAAAACAAAAAATCCCAGCTAGTCTTTAACCCGCCCCGTCCCGACGACGTATGGGTACGTCACCACGATTTGCATTTGCCAGTCCCGGCGACGTACCAGTACGTCGTGCAATTGCAATGTGCATAATTTCGACAATTTTCAAATTTCGCGCTTGATTTGCGGTACGTACCCTCGCCTGACCTTCCCCTACCTGCCACCAGGCGGGGACACTCGGCGACCCCGCGCGACCCGCGCTAGCCCGCCACTCGTCCACTCACCTGGTAGCCACGGTCCTGCTCAGACATGGCTAAGAGAGGTCTCTCAGAGAGCAAAATTGAAGTCGCCCTGGACACCTTTACCGGCGACAGTGATTCTCCACTGGATGACGAGGAGATGGACAAAGATTATGTGCAGCCAGACGAGGAAGAAACCACCAGCAGTGACGAGGAAGTTCCGTCACCAAGGAAACGGCAGTACGTGACTTACCGTGCTGCTAGAGAGGGGCAGGAGGCAAAGAAGGCACGTGGTATGTCATATCCCTATCCCCAGCGTGCCTTGGAAGCCGAATTCGAGGTCGAGGACGAGGACGAGGACGAGGACGGAGACGTGGGACGTGCTGCCACGTGGTATGGGCGGGAGGTGATTACGCATCGTGGCCCAGAGCGCACACCACGTCGTCTAAGCAGGTATGGGCCAAGCATTCTGTTTGGGGCGGTAGGAAGTGTAGTGGAGGGAGTGGGGAGTGAAATGGACATTCCTGGGATTAGGGAAAGTGAGAGTGAGGTGGGTGAGTCATTGCTCTCCCTACGCAGTGTGAGGCGGCAGAGTGGATCACGTGGGCCAGTGCGGGTGCGTTCCTTATCACGTGGGGTTGTGAGGGAGGGGGAAGGTGGGGAGGAACCACTCCAAAGCACGTCTTATGCTCCCCAATATCCCCTAACACGTGGTCGAGCAAGGTTGCGTGAGAGAGCACGTGGTGTGGTAATGGAGGGGAAGGTGGGGAGGAACCACTCCCCAGCACATCTTCTGCTCCCCAATATCAAACTATTTCATCCCCACAGCCCCCTAATGTTCCTCAAGGCCGTAAGGGTAAGGGAAAGGGAAAGGGTAAAGGCAGAGGGAAGAGGAGTGACAGTGGGGAAGCCCTCCGTACTCCTTCTCCCCAACCTCCCCAACCAGGATCTCCTCCCCACCCAGACGAAGGCGGTGATGGGGACGAGGGATTTGTGTCGTGGGATTGGGAGGATGGGAGTGATTTTTCTCCCCTCATTCACCCCTTCACTGAGCATGGGCGATCTGGCTGCATTGCACCAGGTATTCACTGCAATTCAAGCAGGTTGGATTTTTTCCACCTGTTTTCAGTGAGGCCTTCGTTGATCAGATCGTGCTTCAAACAAACCTGTTTGCAAGCGGCCAGCGGCTAGAAAGTGAAAGATTGGGAACAAGGAGTAGGCATTCAATGATTTATGATTACCCTGTCTCCATTCCAGAAATGTTCTTATTTTTTGTCCTTGTCCTTTTGATGGGTATAATAAGAAAAAATAGAATTCCTGCTTACTGGACTAGGGACCCTGTTATGTTTACCCCCATATTTGGTCAAGTGATGAGCCGTAATCGGTTTCAACAAATTCTAAGTCGCCTCCATTTTTATGATGCTAATGACCCTGCAAATACAAACAACACGGACAAAATGAGGCGAATTAGGCTGGTCTTTGATCACCTCAGGCAAACCTTTCGATCCTCATTCTATCCCTATAGAGATCTCGTCATAGACGAGAGTCTCGTGTTGTGGAGAGGCAATATTTCATTCAGACAGTATATACCCAGCAAAAGGCACCGTTTTGGGTTCAAGATCTTTGTTATGTGTGACTGTAGGACTGGATACGTGCAAGACATAGTCTTGTACACCGGTGCACAGACAGACATAATAGAAGATCGAAGTATAGGACTTTCTGGAGCAGTGGTAAAGACGATGATACAAGACTACCTTCATCGTGGTCACGTTCTCTACCTCGACAACTGGTACACTAGCCCTCTTCTCGCTCGTTATCTTCACAGACATGAAACGGGAGTATGTGGAACCGTAAAGGTGAACCGGCGTCACATGGTCAAGGTAGGGCGGAAACTTGCAAGGAGTGAGGTTGTCTTCTTCAAAGCAAACAACATCCTTGCAACAATGTGGAACCACAACAGAGAAGTAAGCCTCTTGTCCACGGTTCACCGCCCCTTGATGCACCGTACTGATTCTGTTGATTACCATAGCGAGAGCAGGCGTCGTGTTTGGAAACCTGAATGTGTCATGGACTATAATATAAACATGCGCCTCGTGGACCAGTCAGACTCCATGATATCGACGGTAGAGTGTGCCAGGACCACGATGAAGTGGTATAAGAAACTGTTCTTTCACTTGCTAGATATCACTGCTCTGAATTGCCACCACCTTCACGCCATGACCACAGGAGTTCAGGAAACCTTTGAAGGGTTTGTGAGGGAGCTCACACGAGAAATCTTTGCAAAATATGCGGTTGAGAGGCCCCAACAGCGCCCCCGCACTGCCCCTATTACCCACACTCCCCAGAGAATATCCGCCCGCCATTTCCCCACTCCTATCCCGCCCCAGCCCAACAGACCTAGGCCCCAGCGCAGGTGTCACGTGTGCAGTAATTCCCAGGTGCGACTCACGACACAGAGGAAGGACACCCGCTATGAGTGCGTGCATTGTGACGTGGGTCTGTGTATTCACCCATGTTTTAGTGAATACCACACGTTGCTGCAATTTTAGCATGGTGTGATTGCGAAAGGACGCAGAAATTATGATGTAAATGCGACAGACAGACGCTCTGTGAAAAAATCAGTCATGTGGATCGCCAAATATTAGTATAAAGTGCCTACGGGTAGAACATAAGTGCAAACATTGGGTGTAAGTATATAAATCTGCCCTAAGTTGAAACTTACATAGAGAGGGTTGTTTGATGCGATATTCTGTCGCTCAGTGCAATAAATACGACCCCTTATTATATATTTTCTATTATGTGACATTCTTACTGGTATAATATAAGTTCAAATTATTGTATATGATGATGTATTTCCTAAGTCAAATATTCATAGCGTGTCTATAAAGATAAGATTTCCTGACGCCTACTCGAATGAATAAGGCACGTATTAGTCAAAATAAAAGTCAGCAAGTGATAAAGTGAATAATTAGTATATAAGTGTGTGCGTGAATTAGTATATAAGTGTGTGAGTATTATGTATGACGTAACATTCCTTGCGAGGGTATTTTCAGGCGATATTCTCACGCTCACTTGAATAAATAATGGCAGTAAGTATGTACAGTGCATTGGAGGGGTGTAAACGTGTGTAATGTAAGTGGGAAAATATAATTGGAGTGAATAAATAAAGTAGATGATGAAACACGAGTGTTTGAGATCGTGGTTGCTACGTGAATAGGCGCTAGCATATCGCTAAATGCCCTCGTAATGAATGAAAATAATTGAAAACCTTCACAGTGGTGGGGGAAAGGTTCTATGTAAATGGGAAAATAATTAGAAAGTGATAAAACAAATTGGTATGTTGAAATACGAGACATAGCGAGTGCGCTTACTAAGCTGATGTGCGCTAAACTTATGCTGCATGTCATCAAAATGAATGAAAACATCTGAAATCACTTACAAACAGTTGTAATTAGTAAATTGTCATTGAAACAGAAGTATACAAGTAGAAAAATGATCGGTAGACTCATAACAGAAAATTAGCAGATAGCATGTTACGACTCGGACCTAACTCGCTATGCTCGCGCGATGGTACAATGCTTATTTTTCCTATATATGTGTCTGAAATCCATTATATTGTTACTGTTATTGTTTATTAGTACAAATTCAATAAATGTAGAGGTGTTGTGTGTTGTTTGTCCCATTACTCCTTACCATAGAAAACGTTTACGCATATCCAGCCCATTACAGAATACGATACCTGCGGGGGGAAACCGCACCTGTATAGACCACTTATAGACTGCAGAGACAACTTTCTTCAAGATTTTCCATAGTTTCTCGACCTAAGCGGAAGTTTCATAAGAAAAAAAAAATTTCCAAAAAGGCTCGGGACTGGGGGATGTCATAGGTGCGGAAAGGCTCGGGACGTGACGGGTTAAGGCTATTTACATTTTTCATTAAATGTTTTCACTGTGGTTAGTGCACTTGGATAATTATTTACGCTAATACTAAACAGTTTTCTTTAGCTGAGGGAATTCCTAAAAAAAAAAATATATATATATAGGCCTATATATATTTATATATATATATATATATATATAGATCTATATATATATATAGATATATATATATATATATATATATATATATAGATCTATATATATATATATATATATATATATATATATATATATATAGATCTATATATATATATATATATATATATATATATATATATATATATATATAGATCTATATATATATATATATATATATATATATATATATATATATATAGATCTATATATATATATAGATCTATATATCTATATAGATCTATATAAATATATATATATATATAGATCTATATATATATATAGATCTATATATATATATATATATATTTATATATATATATATATATATATAGGCCTATATATATTTATATAAGGTTTCTCAGTCACTGGAACACCAAGATATTTCGTTTATCCTTTCATTTGGCGTCATTGTTCATTAAAGAGATACAGAAGCAATCAAAATCTACAAAACTAATTAAAACGTGTATACAGTTAGTTTCCAGTGTACTGTAAGTGTTTGATTCTTTCAGCCTACGGACGGCATTTCCATTTTATTCTTGCTATCTCGTGACGATTTTGCTCAACTTAGTATAGGCATTTTTTGTTTAACTGAACGGGTAGATGAAGCATTAACGTAATCACTTTATTACTAGCGTTGGATAATATAGATGACCAAGAAGGATGAGTCAGAGTCCAACACCATCCACTAGCTGCTCAACGGGTCCAGTATCTGACTTTCCCTGTTACTTTGATCTTCGACTGTTTACACTGAAATTCGAGTCACTTCATTACGGCCATTCCCATAAAACTCTTCACTGACTTTATTCAGCATCAGACGAAAGGTGTATGTTATGACGTTGCACAGTGACCTTAAACTTTGATCTTTCCCAGCGACCATGATCTTATGTTGATTATATTAAAAATTGATTCACTTTATCCTTTTATATCCTGAAACTTTCCACGAAGTTCAATCTACATCAGATAAAAAAAATAATAATAATTAACGATGTGGCTGCGTGGTCATGATGTTTGTCCTATTGTTCTCAAAATCAGTAGGTCAGTCTCTTGTATGATCTTCAACTTATTCACCAGATTTGATCAAAATTTGATCATAGCTTTTTCAGTTATTTTGCTTACACATAATAAGGGTTGAAACATTACGTTGACCCATCACCTTTCCCATTGATTGTTCTCAAACTTAAATCTCTTCGTTTTTGCCTGACCCTTCACCCTTCCATCAAGTGTGGTTTAAGTCAGATCAATACTATTTTAGATGACCATGTCCAGTGATCGTGGCATTTGGCCTTTCTCTTTGACTTTGACCTTTGACTGATAGTTATCAAAATCGTATCCTTATATTCTTGCCTTCTCTTCAACACTATCGCAAAATTTGGTCTAAATCGGATAAATATTGTTTGTTGACATTTCCTCATGACCTTGACATTTGATCTATGCTCTAAAAAAATATTTACTATTTTCTCACATTTAGTAAGAATTTGATAAAAGTTCCTTAAGTTCATTTTGCTGGTTCGGAATAATACCTAGTCCAGCAGTCTTAACCTCTGATCTAGTATTATCAATGACCGAAAGTGTCCTTACAACGTCCGCACACCATTCCACAAAGTTTGATTAAAATCAGATAAAAACTGCATTTAAGTTTTGTTTACACACACACACACACACACACACACACACACACACACCGCTCCGGTGGCAGAACGATCCACATGAAGAAGACTAGCTTAGTGATGAACATGTCACTCTCTGACCTCACTGGCTGACAACCAGCTGAATAAAAACTTAATGGTGGTAACTGGAACATAATACGTTAGCTGTTTCGGCAATGACAGTGTTAACGGAGAAGGTATCATCATTATAATACCTTCATAGCCCATTGACAGATGAATAAAATCGTCTTAGGTATGTTGGAGAAAAATACTAAAGTTGTTTCGACCGTGAATGAATTAACCCAGGTGCTTCCAGGTTTCCTGCGTGACAGATTGTATTGGAAGGGTGCTAAGCGTACCGCTCTCCACCTATCGGCTCATAGTCACTAAGCTAAGGTCCCTACCTCTGGGCTTCCCCCTTTATTTACCACTGAAAATGCCCGGTTCCGTCCTATATTGAGAACACTGGACCCAGATGAGATAATACTGAAATACTGCTGTAAAAACATCACAGAAAGACCCAAGGGCGAAAATGGTTAGTTTTTGATGATTAAGAACTAAATAACATGGAAAATATTTAACCAAGAGATCAAGCGAGGGGAAGAGGCAGATGACAGAGAATCAGGCGAATCAGTCAGGTTATTAGTGGAACGAGATGCATGAGAAAGCGATAAGAGCAACTGATGATGATGATGCTAGTGATAAGAATATAAAGGATGATAGTAAGAAAGGAATGGGATAAGAGTATTAGATAATCATGATAATAATGATGCGGACGAAAATGTGATGATAATGCTGCTGCTGTTGGTGGTGATGTAATGACGAAGATTACAACACCAAATTGATTAAGATCCTACGGAAAATACAATCCCTGAGTATTTGGCAAAGAACTACGCAATGTGTAATGATAGGATGGAAAGAAAATTGCAGAACAGTTAATTTCATATCAGTAAAAGGATACGAGACAGAACAGTAATGGTCATGTCATAAAACGTGATATCAGCTTGACAACAGCACAAAAAGCCAGCGCCAAACGTTTGATGCGACCATGGAATAAGAGAGAGAGAGAGAGAGAGAGAGAGAGAGAGAGAGAGAGAGAGAGAACTGTGTGCGCGTTTTGCTAAGTGTGTGTGTGTGTGTGTGTGTGTGTGTGTGTGTGTGTGTGTGCATATGAGCTGAGTCATCGTCCGGTTTCTGGGTAAGACTGTAGGTATGGGAGTTGGCTGGTGGGTGGGTGGGTAGTCTGAAAGTAGGTCCATGGGTAATAGGTCAGTTGGATCAATAGATCTGTGGTGGGAAGAATTCTACAGTATTTGGGAAAATATTTCCTTGGGGAATATGTCTATGGGAGATTAGACTTAGGCTATTTAGGAACATAGGTACAGTGGGTTTAAAAAGGTTAATGGAAAAAAAAAAAAAGTCCATGTTGGGATTATTTGCGATCCCACGGGGATGATATACATCCAAGATGATGATGATGACGACGACGATGATGATGATGATGATGAGCAAATGCAATATAAGATTATCGTCTATCTATCTATCTATCTATAGCCCGACGCCCTAATCCAGCAAAGGGTGGCCGCAGACAAAACCCCTCCAAGTCGCTCTGTCACCCACCATTTGACTACCCTCTCTCATATATCTCTCAGTTCCATCCCTCCACCTCATCCTCGGTCTACCCCTCCCTCTACCTCCCTCCACCTCACCTACATACACCCTCTTAGTCAGTCTTTCATTCTCCATTCTCTCGACATGTCCAAACCACCTCAGTGTATTTCTCCTAATCTTCTCAACCACATACACATCCACCCCACAACGTTCCTTCACGTCTTCATTCGTCAACCTGTCCCTCCATGTCACTCCACATGATCCTCTCAAGTAACTCATTTCCACTGTTCTCACTCTTGACTTGTTCCCCTCTTGCAAGGTCCACCCCTCGCTTCCATTTTTCAGGGTCGGGATCACAGTACTATCATGCAGTGACTTCTTAACTTCCATACTCACCTCCCTATTTCTCATCACTGCTTTCAGTGAACCAACAACCTTCCTTCCCTGCTGTACGCTTTCAGGCACTACAACCCCCAAAGATCCATCCTTACTCATCACACTACTCAAGTACTTGAATGCACTCACATTCTCCATATCCTCACCATCCAACCTCACTGTACATTCTGTGACTTCATTCCTCTCAAACACGATAACTCTACTCTTGTTTACGTTAACTTTCAGATTCCTCTTCCTACACACTGTCCCAAATTCATTCACCAAACCTTGCAACTCCCATTCATCTTCAGTTAACAATAATGTATCATCTGCAAACAGCAACACTGGAATCTTCCAAATCTCACCCTCATTCATTAGAGCCACCCGCACATCCACTGCCCTACCTTACACCTCCTTTACAACCCCATCCATGTATACAATAAACAGTCATGGAGACATCACACAACCCTGTTTCAGTCCCACATTGAGATCAAAGAACTCACTCAGCACACCATCCAATCGCACCGTAGCCCTAGCTCCCTCGTACACACTCTTCACAGCACTCAACAATTTCCC
Organism: Coenobita brevimanus; assembly: GCF_032717465.1. Lineage (NCBI taxonomy): Eukaryota > Metazoa > Arthropoda > Malacostraca > Decapoda > Coenobitidae > Coenobita > Coenobita brevimanus. The sequence continues at coordinate 8,047,219 of NC_136994.1, read as the reverse complement.
CTCCACTCCATATTTTTTTTTTTTTTTTTTTTGTGTCCGACTCTGGGCATAGGCTTCACAGCCTGCTATCAAGGCCCAGCAGTCCTCCTACATACCATACACCTCTACATGTCACCACTTCGGCGCTAACACCCACCGTCCATATTGAATACATGCTAGGGCTGTCTCATACAGGACTGGTGTATTGGTATTAGCGGGGGTATTTTTACGACATGGCGGGTCTTCTGTATTCTTAATACCTTCCATATACCTTGCCTAACTATTCTGTCATAAGCTTTATCCAAGTCCATGAAGGCAGCATACACTTTCTTTCCCTTCTCCAGATACTTCTCCACTAAACATCTTAGAACAAATATCTGATCTACATAATATGTATCCTACATAATATATTTTAACCTATGATCGATTAGGCTGCCAGGTCGTTGGACGTTTTGTGTGAAATAGTAGTACTGCACACAAACGTTTCCTCTATGTATCCCCAGTGCATACATTTGCATGAATACTAGTAATATGTACGACACGCATGCACGGTAAGGCAAGAATCTTGATGGCTTTCCTTGTCCCCTCCTCATATTCTCTTCACCCTCTTCCTCGGACTCCACATCCTTTCCCTTTTCCTCTTACGAGTATTCCTCTTCTTCTTCTATCTAATTTTTTTCAACTTTCTTTTCAGCTTCTGTTTTGTCTTCCTTTTGAAAATATTATTCCTCCTCCTCCTCCAAATTTGCAGATGATACTAAAATAACCAGTAAAGTCACTTCAAAATTACAGTGGCAGCAGTTACAAAATGACCTTAATACTTTAGCAAGCTGGGCAGAAAAATGGCAAATGAAATTCAACACAGAAAAATGTAAAGTACTTCATATTGGAAGTAACAATGTCCATGCAAATTACAAAATGAACAATATTCAGTTATCAAGTACAGATAGTGAAAAGGATCTTGGTGTGATAATATCAAATGACCTAAAACCAAGCAAGCAGTGTACCGATGCAGTTAAAATTGCAAACAAGCTAGTGGGTTTTATTGGAAGAACTTTCGAGTTTATATCGGAAAAAGTCATACTTGCCTTGTACAACTCGCTAGTGCGCCCCCATCTTGAGTATTGTGTGCAATTCTGGTCTCCGTACTACAGAAAGGACATTGAAAAATTAGAGAAAATTCAGCGAAGAATCACAAAAATGATACCACGACTTAGAAACAAACCATATGAGGAACGCCTTGAAGAAGTTAAATTATTTAGCCTAACGAAGCGCAGGTTAAGAGGGGACCTTATTGAAGTTTTCAAAATCATGAAGGGATATGACAACTTAGACATGAATAAATATTTTGATATAGACCGGTCGAGTCAAACCAGAAGTAATGGCTGCAAAATCATAGGAAAGCGATTCCAATTCCACGAAGCAAAATACTTCTTTAACAGAGTTGTAAATATCTGGAACAGATTACCCTCAGATACCGTGAACAGTATCTCAATTGAGATATTCAAAAACAAATTAGACAAGTATTTGCACGAAAATCCTCAGCTGACTCTTTTTCTGTCCCAATAACTTGCTTTTATAGCTACGGTACATGTAAGTTCATGCCCCTTTAGCCTACAAGACACCCTGTAAACAATGTACCCGTACATAGTGTTGCGTCACGATATTATACATTTTCAATTTATTCGGTGCAAACAAAGCAATATAAGCACAGATTAGGATCTGCACAGATAACCCTGAGTTAACGGTCACTACTCTTACTTTCGACCTGTGATGGGCTGTGGATCACTGAGGGTCCATGTTAGTCAAGTGACCACCATCGGGATTTTTTTAATATACCAGGGGTCACTGCTTCAGGATGAAACTTGTGTACTTGTCCCATATGGGAGAGTTCCCTGTCTCAGTGAAGTGAACGGAGCTAGGGCCTGATTGACTGCTGCCTACCTTAAAAGCGTCAGGCAAGGCTGCCGCACCGCCCCTAAACATCCACACTGTGCAGTCCCCTCATGTCTACAGGACACCCCGTAAACTTAACATAGCGTCACGTCACGTCATTATACGTTTTTCGATTTACCCAAAGCAAATGAGGTAATATACAGTAAGCACAGATTAGGATCTGCACAGATAACCCTGAGTTAACGGTCACTACTTTTACTTTCGACCTGTGATGGGATGTGGATCACTGAGGGTCCCTGTTAGTCAAGTGACCACCATCGGGATTTTTTTAATGTACCAGGGGTTACTGCTTCAGGATGAAACTTGTGTACTGTCCCACATGGGAGAGTTCCTTGTCTCAGTGGAGTGAACGGAGCTATTGCCTGATTGACTGCTGCCTACCTAAAAATCGCCAGGGAAGGTTGCCGCACCACCCCTAAACATCCACTCTGTGCATTGCACATCCACACTGTGCACTGTGCAGTCCCCTTTTATCTAAGACACCCGTCCTATATACTTTTCAATCTCCCCAGCGCAAAGAAAGCAATATAAGCACAGATTAGGATCTGCACAGATAACCCTGAGTTAACGGTCACTACTCTTACTTTCGACCTGTGATGGGCTGTGGATCACTGAGGGTCCCTGTTAGTCAAGTGACCACCATCGGGATTTTTTAATGTACCAGGGGTCACTGCTTCAGGATGAAACTTGTGTACTTGTCCCACATGGGAGAGTTCCTTGTCTCAGTGGAGCAAACGGAGCTAGGGCCTGATTGACTGCTGCCTACCCTAAAAGCGCCAGGCAAGGCTGCTGTACCACCCTTAAACATCCACACTGTGCAGTGTGTAGCTTCCACGTTATGTCCACAGACTTCCCATTAACTCAGTGTAACCGGTTTAAAATGTCATGCCGTAACTATTATTTTATTTGTTTACTTTCTCTTTCAGGTTACTCTATCGGGTAGCTCATAGATAAAGTATTATAGAATGTGACTTTTCCTTTCCAGTGTTTCCTATAAAATTTCCATGTCAGTTTTTCCATGCTGCATGGTGGTTTTTCTCACTTTTTCCTGGAGGGTTTGGTGGTGGGGGGAGCCTTCTTGCTTTACTATCCTTATCCTTCAACATGTAGAGTTAGATCTTGTAGTCATAGTTTTCTCTAACAAGCAGCCTCGATAGGACCATAAGGTCTGTTGCTGTTTGCTTTCCTGTGTATTCCTGTGTATTCTCCTCCTCCTCCTCCTCCTCCTCTTCCTCCTCCTCCTCCCCCTCCTCCTTCTCCTCTTCCTTCTCCTTCCCCTCCTCCTCCTCTTCCCTTTTCATTTCCGCCAGCTTTCTTTGCCTCTTTCACAGTCTTGTCAGTAAGTGAGTCTGTATTTATAAAGCATCTTATACTACATTCCAGGATAAATGACTCTCAGTACCAGCTTACAGTTATCGGAAATTTTCTTTTTAGTTTGTTTTGCTCTCTCTCTCTCTCTCTCTCTCTCTATCTATCTATCTATCTATCTATCTATCTCTCTCTCTCTTTCTCTCTCTCTTTCCTCGGTGTTTTTATTTATTTTTGTGTCTTCTTATTTTTCCTTGTGTCCTGGCTTTATCTCAAGCCTCGTGTTTTCCCCACTCGCGTTTTTACTCGTTTATTAGTATATCTTTCCCACCTTTGTCTTCATTACCCGTCCCCGCCCCGGAGGGGCTCGGGGACGAGTATTGTCTTCACTCGGTTTGCCTGTTTGTTTGTTTGTTTGTCTGTCTGTTCACAAGTTTACGCTAAACCTGCCGGTGCGATTTTGACTAAAATTACAGGGATGATGGGCTATAACCTTTTGAACACCTGATCATAATTTGGGCCAAATCGGTCTAAAGACCAGGCTGTAGGCCTCAAAAAATGTAAAATAATAAAAATCGTTTTTTCGCCATAACTCCTTTCAAATTCGTAATATCGACATGAAATCAAAACCTTAAGGCGCATCAATTAAATCTGCATCCTACTACATGCCTCATTACATCAGGGGGGTCACCCCCTAGTCAGGAGAGTTGGGCCTAAAATTTTAAATGAGCATAAAATCGTAAATTTTTACCCGATTTACTCCAAATTTAATATGTGACATCTTTGACTAGATATCCTGTTGTGTTTATACGTCAGTACAAAAATGACTGCCGGGGACGGGTTTGCTGTGCCTTGGCACTGCTCCTTGTTTTTTCTTGGCTTCCTCTCCCATCGTGTTTTTCTCCAACTTTCTTTTTCTCATCCCTGCCTCGCTTCATCTTCATAAAAACTCACCTGTCTTCGCGTTGCTCTTTTTTTTTTTTTTTTTTCTTGGTTTTATAATTTTTTTATGTTTGTGATATCTTTTTTCCAGTCTTTTAGTGTAATCTACCTCGATATTTATGATATACGTATTTGACTTTTGTGTGTCTATTTAATGACCCAACCGTCTATTTTCACTATTTTCTTTTTATTTACTTATTTTTTTCCTTCTTGTCTCTCCGAGATCTTACTCTGTCCTCGAATGTTGAGGCTTTTTTTTTTCTTCAGTGTAGCTCTTTTACATTTATGAACACTTAATAAAATCTAAAAAAAATGACTGACAGCATACGACTCTCAAATATCACATTTTTAGTCGTTAACACATGGAATTTTTCATTCAGGATATAAATTAAGTGTTGCCATTTTATAAGTGCCAAAAGAATGTTATTGCTGTATATATCGTACGCGGCAACCAACCACAGACTGAAGAGTCAACATCAGTCAGTCACGAGATTACCACCTTGTCCTAAAAATATCTCATCAAACGCGGGAATTCCGGAAAGGTAATCTTACTGAACCAACAACCCAACTTTGAAGATTTTAAGGGAATGTAAACTCTAGTACATAGATGTGGTAAGCTTTTACTTTAAAAACATTTTGTCAACAGTACAACTGTTTAATGCTCTGATGGACGTGACACCTTTTAATGTTTTCCTGATGAAGTTATGTTTTTTTTTTATGCAGCTAATAATGATTCATACGAACCTGAAAGTATTAACAATGTAACACACCATTAGCACTTTTTTAAAAGTACAGACTCTGTTCTCTCAGAAAAGATTAATGAATAATCAGATAGGTTTTATATGGAAGATTGCACTTTTTCTTCTGCACTGAGCCAAGGAAATGTTAGAAGTGAAAGAAAATGGTAACTTATTCTTCACTCACAATTTTCCCAAAACTATTCAGGGACTCTTTTTCTTATGGGAAAGCAAATGCCACAAACCACTTTACTGAAAGACACAGCATAAAACGTCTCAGACCCAGAACGCACGCTACAGTTAAGGAATTGTGTAAACTAGATGCGTGGCTTGGATCAAACAGGTGGTCAGGAATCCACTGTGAAAATTTATTAAGCTAAATTTTTTAATCAAGTAACATATTTTAACGACTTTCTCTTGCTATTTCTAGACTCTTTCATTCACTTTAGGAAAGATCTCTCGCACTAAAGGAGTTAAGAAAGGATGTGTCTAACACCATTTACTTCGAACATCCCTCATATGCCTAACAAATTCATTAGAATGAGAGGAGATAAACGGAGTTATGAGTGTGGCAGCTGCCAAAACCTTGCATGAGTGTGTCAGCTCCTATTTTAACATGGGTGTGAAACTATGGTGTTGCTCGAAAATGAAAAGTCATGCGTAAGAACAATGGGAATGATTCTGTTGATGAATGTGTGTGTAGTGCGGAGAGTGAACAGCATAAAGATTATTGTGTTACGTAAAAGTGTGGAGTAAGGAAGCAAAGGTATGGACAATGATACGGCAAGAAAGCAAGGGAACTGACAGCTAATCGAGCTAGTTGGAAGAAAATTGTCCAGAGGTGTGTATGACGAGAGTTTCCCATCCCTGTTGTGTCCAGGTAAAGTGATAGTTGTCAGAATAACTCACAGGTCGTTGGATGTTTTGTGTGAAATAGTAGTACTGCACACAAACGTTTCCTCTATGTATCCCCAGTGCATACATTTGCATGAATACTAGTAATATGTACGACACGCATGCACGGTAAGGCAAGAATCTTGATGGCTTTCCTTGTCCCCTCCTCATATTCTCTTCACCCTCTTCCTCGGACTCCACATCCTTTCCCTTTTCCTCTTACGAGTATTCCTCTTCTTCTTCTATCTAATTTTTTCAACTTTCTTTTCAGCTTCTGTTTTGTCTTCCTTTTGAAAATATTATTCCTCCTCCTCCTCCAAATTTGCAGATGATACTAAAATAACCAGTAAAGTCACTTCAGAATTACAGTGGCAGCAGTTACAAAATGACCTTAATACTTTAGCAAGCTGGGCAGAAAAATGGCAAATGAAATTCAACACAGAAAAATGTAAAGTACTTCATATTGGAAGTAACAATGTCCATGCAAATTACAAAATGAACAATATTCAGTTATCAAGTACAGATAGTGAAAAGGATCTTGGTGTGATAATATCAAATGACCTAAAACCAAGCAAGCAGTGTACCGATGCAGTTAAAATTGCAAACAAGCTAGTGGGTTTTATTGGAAGAACTTTCGAGTTTAAATCGGAAAAAGTCATACTTGCCTTGTACAACTCGCTAGTGCGCCCCCATCTTGAGTATTGTGTGCAATTCTGGTCTCCGTACTACAGAAAGGACATTGAAAAATTAGAGAAAATTCAGCGAAGAATCACAAAAATGATACCACGACTTAGAAACAAACCATATGAGGAACGCCTTGAAGAAGTTAAATTATTTAGCCTAACGAAGCGCAGGTTAAGAGGGGACCTTATTGAAGTTTTCAAAATCATGAAGGGATATGACAACTTAGACATGAATAAATATTTTGATATAGACCGGTCGAGTCAAACCAGAAGTAATGGCTGCAAAATCATGGGAAAGCGATTCCAATCCCACGAAGCAAAATACTTCTTTAACAGAGTTGTAAATATCTGGAACAGATTACCCTCAGATACCGTGAACAGTATCTCAATTGAGATATTCAAAAACAAATTAGACAAGTATTTGCACGAAAATCCTCAGCTGACTCTTTTTCTGTCCCAATAACTTGCTTTTATAGCTACGGTACATGTAAGTTCATGCCCCTTTAGTCTACAAGACACCCTGTAAACAATGTACCCGTACATAGTGTTGCGTCACGATATTATACATTTTCAATTTATTCGGTGCAAACAAAGCAATATAAGCACAGATTAGGATCTGCACAGATAACCCTGAGTTAACGGTCACTACTCTTACTTTCGACCTGTGATGGGCTGTGGATCACTGAGGGTCCATGTTAGTCAAGTGACCACCATCGGGATTTTTTAATTTACCAGGGGTCACTGCTTCAGGATGAAACTTGTGTACTTGTCCCATATGGGAGAGTTCCCTGTCTCAGTGAAGTGAACGGAGCTAGGGCCTGATTGACTGCTGCCTACCTTAAAAGCGTCAGGCAAGGCTGCCGCACCGCCCCTAAACATCCACACTGTGCAGTCCCCTCATGTCTACAGGACACCCCGTAAACTTAACATAGCGTCACGTCACGTCATTATACGTTTTTCGATTTACCCAAAGCAAATGAGGTAATATACAGTAAGCACAGATTAGGATCTGCACAGATAACCCTGAGTTAACGGTCACTACTTTTACTTTCGACCTGTGATGGGATGTGGATCACTGAGGGTCCCTGTTAGTCAAGTGACCACCATCGGGATTTTTTTAATGTACCAGGGGTTACTGCTTCAGGATGAAACTTGTGTACTGTCCCACATGGGAGAGTTCCTTGTCTCAGTGGAGTGAACGGAGCTATTGCCTGATTGACTGCTGCCTACCTAAAAATCGCCAGGGAAGGTTGCCGCACCACCCCTAAACATCCACTCTGTGCATTGCACATCCACACTGTGCACTGTGCAGTCCCCTTTTATCTAAGACACCCGTCCTATATACTTTTCAATCTCCCCAGCGCAAAGAAAGCAATATAAGCACAGATTAGGATCTGCACAGATAACCCTGAGTTAACGGTCACTACTCTTACTTTCGACCTGTGATGGGCTGTGGATCACTGAGGGTCCCTGTTAGTCAAGTGACCACCATCGGGATTTTTTTAATGTACCAGGGGTCACTGCTTCAGGATGAAACTTGTGTACTTGTCCCACATGGGAGAGTTCCTTGTCTCAGTGGAGCAAACGGAGCTAGGGCCTGATTGACTGCTGCCTACCCTAAAAGCGCCAGGCAAGGCTGCTGTACCACCCTTAAACATCCACACTGTGCAGTGTGTAGCTTCCACGTTATGTCCACAGACTTCCCATTAACTCAGTGTAACCGGTTTAAAATGTCATGCCGTAACTATTATTTTATTTGTTTACTTTCTCTTTCAGGTTACTCTATCGGGTAGCTCATAGATAAAGTATTATAGAATGTGACTTTTCCTTTCCAGTGTTTCCTATAAAATTTCCATGTCAGTTTTTCCATGCTGCATGGTGGTTTTTCTCACTTTTTCCTGGAGGGTTTGGTGGTGGGGGGAGCCTTCTTGCTTTACTATCCTTATCCTTCAACATGTAGAGTTAGATCTTGTAGTCATAGTTTTCTCTAACAAGCAGCCTCGATAGGACCATAAGGTCTGTTGCTGTTTGCTTTCCTGTGTATTCCTGTGTATTCTCCTCCTCCTCCTCCTCCTCCTCCTCCTCCTCCTCCTCCTCCTCCTTCTCCTCTTCCTTCTCCTTCCCCTCCTCCTCCTCTTCCCTTTTCATTTCCGCCAGCTTTCTTTGCCTCTTTCACAGTCTTGTCAGTAAGTGAGTCTGTATTTATAAAGCATCTTATACTACATTCCAGGATAAATGACTCTCAGTACCAGCTTACAGTTATCGGAAATTTTCTTTTTAGTTTGTTTTGCTCTCTCTCTCTCTCTCTCTCTCTCTCTCTCTCTCTCTTTCTCTCTCTCTTTCCTCGGTGTTTTTATTTATTTTTGTGTCTTCTTATTTTTCCTTGTGTCCTGGCTTTATCTCAAGCCTCGTGTTTTCCCCACTCGCGTTTTTACTCGTTTATTAGTATATCTTTCCCACCTTTGTCTTCATTACCCGTCCCCGCCCCGGAGGGGCTCGGGGACGAGTATTGTCTTCACTCGGTTTGCCTGTTTGTTTGTTTGTTTGTCTGTCTGTTCACAAGTTTACGCTAAACCTGCCGGTGCGATTTTGACTAAAATTACAGGGATGATGGGCTATAACCTTTTGAACACCTGATCATAATTTGGGCCAAATCGGTCTAAAGACCAGGCTGTAGGCCTCAAAAAATGTAAAATAATAAAAATCGTTTTTTCGCCATAACTCCTTTCAAATTCGTAATATCGACATGAAATCAAAACCTTAAGGCGCATCAATTAAATCTGCATCCTACTACATGCCTCATTACATCAGGGGGGTCACCCCCTAGTCAGGAGAGTTGGGCCTAAAATTTTAAATGAGCATAAAATCGTAAATTTTTACCCGATTTACTCCAAATTTAATATGTGACATCTTTGACTAGATATCCTGTTGTGTTTATACGTCAGTACAAAAATGACTGCCGGGGACGGGTTTGCTGTGCCTTGGCACTGCTCCTTGTTTTTTCTTGGCTTCCTCTCCCATCGTGTTTTTCTCCAACTTTCTTTTTCTCATCCCTGCCTCGCTTCATCTTCATAAAAACTCACCTGTCTTCGCGTTGCTCTTTTTTTTTTTTTTCTTGGTTTTATAATTTTTTTATGTTTGTGATATCTTTTTTCCAGTCTTTTAGTGTAATCTACCTCGATATTTATGATATACGTATTTGACTTTTGTGTGTCTATTTAATGACCCAACCGTCTATTTTCACTATTTTCTTTTTATTTACTTATTTTTTTCCTTCTTGTCTCTCCGAGATCTTACTCTGTCCTCGAATGTTGAGGCTTTTTTTTTTCTTCAGTGTAGCTCTTTTACATTTATGAACACTTAATAAAATCTAAAAAAAATGACTGACAGCATACGACTCTCAAATATCACATTTTTAGTCGGTAACACATGGAATTTTTCATTCAGGATATAAATTAAGTGTTGCCATTTTATAAGTGCCAAAAGAATGTTATTGCTGTATATATCGTACGCGGCAACCAACCACAGACTGAAGAGTCAACATCAGTCAGTCACGAGATTACCACCTTGTCCTAAAAATATCTCATCAAACGCGGGAATTCCGGAAAGGTAATCTTACTGAACCAACAACCCAACTTTGAAGATTTTAAGGGAATGTAAACACTAGAACATAGATGTGGTAAGCTCTTACTTTAAAAACATTTTGTCAACAGTACAACTGTTTAATGCTCTGATGGACGTGATACCTTTTAATGTTTTCCTGATGAAGTTATGTTTTTTTTATGCAGCTAATAATGATTCATACGAACCTGAAAGTATTAACAATGTAACACAGCATTAGCACTTTTTTAAAAGTACAGACTCTGTTCTCTCAGAAAAGATTAATGAATAATCAGATAGGTTTTATATGGAAGATTGCACTTTTTCTTCTGCACTGAGCCAAGGAAATGTTAGAAGTGAAAGAAAATGGTAACTTATTCTTCACTCACAATTTTCCCAAAACTATTCAGGGACTCATTTTCTTATGGGAAAGCAAATGCCACAAACCACTTTACTGAAAGACACAGCATAAAACGTCTCAGACCCAGAACGCACGCTACAGTTAAGGAATTGTGTAAACTAGATGCGTGGCTTGGATCAAACAGGTGGTCAGGAATCCACTGTGAAAATTTATTAAGCTAAATTTTTTAATCAAGTAACATATTTTAACGACTTTCTCTTGCTATTTCTAGACTCTTTCATTCACTTTAGGAAAGATCTCTCGCACTAAAGGAGTTAAGAAAGGATGTGTCTAACACCATTTACTTCGAACATCCCTCATATGCCTAACAAATTCATTAGAATGAGAGGAGATAAACGGAGTTATGAGTGTGGCAGCTGCCAAAACCTTGCATGAGTGTGTCAGCTCCTATTTTAACATGGGTGTGAAACTATGGTGTTGCTCGAAAATGAAAAGTCATGCGTAAGAACAATGGGAATGATTCTGTTGATGAATGTGTGTGTAGTGCGGAGAGTGAACAGCATAAAGATTATTGTGTTACGTAAAAGTGTGGAGTAAGGAAGCAAAGGTATGGACAATGATACGGCAAGAAAGCAAGGGAACTGACAGCTAATCGAGCTAGTTGGAAGAAAATTGTCCAGAGGTGTGTATGACGAGAGTTTCCCATCCCTGTTGTGTCCAGGTAAAGTGATAGTTGTCAGAATAACTCACAGGTCGTTGGATGTTTTGTGTGAAATAGTAGTACTGCACACAAACGTTTCCTCTATGTATCCCCAGTGCATACATTTGCATGAATACTAGTAATATGTACGACACGCATGCACGGTAAGGCAAGAATCTTGATGGCTTTCCTTGTCCCCTCCTCATATTCTCTTCACCCTCTTCCTCGGACTCCACATCCTTTCCCTTTTCCTCTTACGAGTATTCCTCTTCTTCTTCTATCTAATTTTTTTCAACTTTCTTTTCAGCTTCTGTTTTGTCTTCCTTTTGAAAATATTATTCCTCCTCCTCCTCCAAATTTGCAGATGATACTAAAATAACCAGTAAAGTCACTTCAAAATTACAGTGGCAGCAGTTACAAAATGACCTTAATACTTTAGCAAGCTGGGCAGAAAAATGGCAAATGAAATTCAACACAGAAAAATGTAAAGTACTTCATATTGGAAGTAACAATGTCCATGCAAATTACAAAATGAACAATATTCAGTTATCAAGTACAGATAGTGAAAAGGATCTTGGTGTGATAATATCAAATGACCTAAAACCAAGCAAGCAGTGTACCGATGCAGTTAAAATTGCAAACAAGCTAGTGGGTTTTATTGGAAGAACTTTCGAGTTTAAATCGGAAAAGTCATACTTGCCTTGTACAACTCGCTAGTGCGCCCCCATCTTGAGTATTGTGTGCAATTCTGGTCTCCGTACTACAGAAAGGACATTGAAAAATTAGAGAAAATTCAGCGAAGAATCACAAAAATGATACCACGACTTAGAAACAAACCATATGAGGAACGCCTTGAAGAAGTTAAATTATTTAGCCTAACGAAGCGCAGGTTAAGAGGGGACCTTATTGAAGTTTTCAAAATCATGAAGGGATATGACAACTTAGACATGAATAAATATTTTGATATAGACCGGTCGAGTCAAACCAGAAGTAATGGCTGCAAAATCATGGGAAAGCGATTCCAATCCCACGAAGCAAAATACTTCTTTAACAGAGTTGTAAATATCTGGAACAGATTACCCTCAGATACCGTGAACAGTATCTCAATTGAGATATTCAAAAACAAATTAGACAAGTATTTGCACGAAAATCCTCAGCTGACTCTTTTTCTGTCCCAATAACTTGCTTTTATAGCTACGGTACATGTAAGTTCATGCCCCTTTAGTCTACAAGACACCCTGTAAACAATGTACCCGTACATAGTGTTGCGTCACGATATTATACATTTTCAATTTATTCGGTGCAAACAAAGCAATATAAGCACAGATTAGGATCTGCACAGATAACCCTGAGTTAACGGTCACTACTCTTACTTTCGACCTGTGATGGGCTGTGGATCACTGAGGGTCCATGTTAGTCAAGTGACCACCATCGGGATTTTTTTAATATACCAGGGGTCACTGCTTCAGGATGAAACTTGTGTACTTGTCCCATATGGGAGAGTTCCCTGTCTCAGTGAAGTGAACGGAGCTAGGGCCTGATTGACTGCTGCCTACCTTAAAAGCGTCAGGCAAGGCTGCCGCACCGCCCCTAAACATCCACACTGTGCAGTCCCCTCATGTCTACAGGACACCCCGTAAACTTAACATAGCGTCACGTCACGTCATTATACGTTTTTCGATTTACCCAAAGCAAATGAGGTAATATACAGTAAGCACAGATTAGGATCTGCACAGATAACCCTGAGTTAACGGTCACTACTTTTACTTTCGACCTGTGATGGGATGTGGATCACTGAGGGTCCCTGTTAGTCAAGTGACCACCATCGGGATTTTTTTAATGTACCAGGGGTTACTGCTTCAGGATGAAACTTGTGTACTGTCCCACATGGGAGAGTTCCTTGTCTCAGTGGAGTGAACGGAGCTATTGCCTGATTGACTGCTGCCTACCTAAAAATCGCCAGGGAAGGTTGCCGCACCACCCCTAAACATCCACTCTGTGCATTGCACATCCACACTGTGCACTGTGCAGTCCCCTTTTATCTAAGACACCCGTCCTATATACTTTTCAATCTCCCCAGCGCAAAGAAAGCAATATAAGCACAGATTAGGATCTGCACAGATAACCCTGAGTTAACGGTCACTACTCTTACTTTCGACCTGTGATGGGCTGTGGATCACTGAGGGTCCCTGTTAGTCAAGTGACCACCATCGGGATTTTTTTAATGTACCAGGGGTCACTGCTTCAGGATGAAACTTGTGTACTTGTCCCACATGGGAGAGTTCCTTGTCTCAGTGGAGCAAACGGAGCTAGGGCCTGATTGACTGCTGCCTACCCTAAAAGCGCCAGGCAAGGCTGCTGTACCACCCTTAAACATCCACACTGTGCAGTGTGTAGCTTCCACGTTATGTCCACAGACTTCCCATTAACTCAGTGTAACCGGTTTAAAATGTCATGCCGTAACTATTATTTTATTTGTTTACTTTCTCTTTCAGGTTACTCTATCGGGTAGCTCATAGATAAAGTATTATAGAATGTGACTTTTCCTTTCCAGTGTTTCCTATAAAATTTCCATGTCAGTTTTTCCATGCTGCATGGTGGTTTTTCTCACTTTTTCCTGGAGGGTTTGGTGGTGGGGGGAGCCTTCTTGCTTTACTATCCTTATCCTTCAACATGTAGAGTTAGATCTTGTAGTCATAGTTTTCTCTAACAAGCAGCCTCGATAGGACCATAAGGTCTGTTGCTGTTTGCTTTCCTGTGTATTCCTGTGTATTCTCCTCCTCCTCCTCCTCCTCCTCCTCCCCCTCCTCCTTCTCCTCTTCCTTCTCCTTCCCCTCCTCCTCCTCTTCCCCTCCTCCTCCTCTTCCCTTTTCATTTCCGCCAGCTTTCTTTGCCTCTTTCACAGTCTTGTCAGTAAGTGAGTCTGTATTTATAAAGCATCTTATACTACATTCCAGGATAAATGACTCTCAGTACCAGCTTACAGTTATCGGAAATTTTCTTTTTAGTTTGTTTTGCTCTCTCTCTCTCTCTCTCTCTCTCTCTCTCTCTCTCTCTCTCTCTTTCCTCGGTGTTTTTATTTATTTTTGTGTCTTCTTATTTTTCCTTGTGTCCTGGCTTTATCTCAAGCCTCGTGTTTTCCCCACTCGCGTTTTTACTCGTTTATTAGTATATCTTTCCCACCTTTGTCTTCATTACCCGTCCCCGCCCCGGAGGGGCTCGGGGACGGGTATTGTTTTCACTCGGTTTGCCTGTTTGTTTGTTTGTTTGTCTGTCTGTTCACAACTTTACGCTAAACCTGCCGGTGCGATTTTGACTAAAATTACAGGGATGATGGGCTATAACCTTCTGAACACCTGATCATAATTTGGGCCAAATCGGTCTAAAGACCAGGCTGTAGGCCTCAAAAAATGTAAAATAAAAAAAATCGTTTTTTCGCCATAACTCCTTTCAAATTCGTAATATCGACATGAAATCAAAACCTTAAGGTGCATCAATTAAATCTGCATCCTACTACATGCCTCATTACATCAGGGGGGTCACCCCCTAGTCAGGAGAGTTGGGCCTAAAATTTTAAATGAGCATAAAATCGTAAATTTTTACCCGATTTACTCCAAATTTAATATGTGACATCTTTGACTAGATATCCTGTTGTGTTTATACGTCAGTACAAAAATGACTGCCGGGGACGGGTTTGCTGTGCCTTGGCACTGCTCCTTGTTTTTTCTTGGCTTCCTCTCCCATCGTGTTTTTCTCCAACTTTCTTTTTCTCATCCCTGCCTCGCTTCATCTTCATAAAAACTCACCTGTCTTCGCGTTGCTCTTTTTTTTTTTTTTTTTCTTGGTTTTATAATTTTTTTATGTTTGTGATATCTTTTTTCCAGTCTTTTAGTGTAATCTACCTCGATATTTATGATATACGTATTTGACTTTTGTGTGTCTATTTAATGACCCAACCGTCTATTTTCACTATTTTCTTTTTATTTACTTATTTTTTTCCTTCTTGTCTCTCCGAGATCTTACTCTGTCCTCGAATGTTGAGGCTTTTTTTTTTCTTCAGTGTAGCTCTTTTACATTTATGAACACTTAATAAAATCTAAAAAAAATGACTGACAGCATACGACTCTCAAATATCACATTTTTAGTCGTTAACACATGGAATTTTTCATTCAGGATATAAATTAAGTGTTGCCATTTTATAAGTGCCAAAAGAATGTTATTGCTGTATATATCGTACGCGGCAACCAACCACAGACTGAAGAGTCAACATCAGTCAGTCACGAGATTACCACCTTGTCCTAAAAATATCTCATCAAGCGCGGGAATTCCGGAAAGGTAATCTTACTGAACCAACAACCCAACTTTGAAGATTTTAAGGGAATGTAAACTCTAGTACATAGATGTGGTAAGCTCTTACTTTAAAAACATTTTGTCAACAGTACAACTGTTTAATGCTCTGATAGACGTGATACCTTTTAAAGTTTTCCTGATGAAGTTATGTTTTTTTTATGCAGCTAATAATGATTCATACGAACCTGAAAGTATTAACAATGTAACACACCATTAGCACTTTTTTAAAAGTACAGACTCTGTTCTCTCAGAAAAGATTAATGAATAATCAGATAGGTTTTATATGAAAGATTGCATTTTTCCTTCTGCACTGAGCCAAGGAAATGTTAGAAGTGAAAGAAAATGGTAACTTATTCTTCACTCACAATTTTCCCAAAACTATTCAGGGACTCTTTTTCTTATGGGAAAGCAAATGCCACAAACCACTTTACTGAAAGACACAGCATAAAACATCTCAGACCCAGAACGCACGCTACAGTTAAGGAATTGTGTAAACTGGATGCGTGGCTTGGATCAAACAGGTGGTCAGGAATCCACTGTGAAAATTTATTAAGCTAAATTTTGTAATCAAGTAACATATTTTAACGACTTTCTCTTGCTATTTCTAGACTCTTTCATTCACTTTAGGAAAGATCTCTCGCACTAAAGGAGTTAAGAAAGGATGTGTCTAACACCATTTACTTCGAACATCCCTCATATGCCTAACAAATTCATCAGAATGAGAGGAGATAAACGGAGTTATGAGTGTGGCAGCTGCCAAAACCTTGCATGAGTGTGTCAGCTCCTATTTTAACATGGGTGTGAAACTATGGTGTTGCTCGAAAATGAAAAGTCATGCATAAGAACAATGGGAATGGTGCTGTTGATGAATGTGTGTGTAGTGCGGAGAGTGAACAGCATAAAGAATACTGTGTTATGTAAAAGTGTGGAGTAAGGAAGCAAAGGTATGGACAATGATATGGCAAGAAAGCAAGGGAACTGACAGCGAATCGAGCTAGTTGGAAGAAAATTGTCCAGAGGTGTGTATGACGAGAGTTTCCCATCCCTGTTGTGTCCAGGTAAAGTAATAGTTGTCAGAATAACTCACAGGTGATACTAAACAAATTATGTAGATGTCTGTGCCTTTGAAGTGGAGGCAAGATTCCGGGGGCTTGAATAGTATGTGCTTGAGAGTATATGCCATTCAGCTGGGAAGGTTTGGTTAGTTTTGCCCTGGCTCTCTCGGCCTTACCTCGCCCCTTCTACGGTGGGAAAAGAGGTATAAACGATGATGATAATGATGTTGATGATTTAATCAGAAATGAATATCGCAAAAACATGTAACTAATGTATTTCTACTTTTTCAGGTTGGATGCGCAGGGTGCAGAAAGGTAAGTTGATGGTACTTTATTTTTAATAATGACAGTCATGATGGATTGTTTTCTAATGGTAGTTTGGAATCTTTGAACACTTTGCAGTTGTTGTTGTTGAGTAACCCTGGTCTGTCAGAGTAGCTTTCATTCATTTTTCTTTGTAAGTAATGATATACATATTTTTACTAACCCATCTACACATTTCTTTCTTTCAGTATATTCCCCCTTTTTCATTACAAAAACACTTAATCCATATTAACTCCGTCTTCCTCTTCTCTTTCACTGTTTTCTCAAAGCTGTTCCTTTTCAACCATGCAACACCCTTTAAACACCATATGCCGCATTAACATTCCTAATCAATCTCTCCCTGTATGTGCCCCATTAATTTTTAAATCCATCTGCTCCTGGCTTATCATCTGTAATTCTGTGTCGTTCATAAACACAATAAATATGTTTCTACCTTCTTATAGGAGAGTGAACACGAGTCATTGAGCATGAGGATGTCATGCGTGTTGCTGGAGATTTTTACATGCAATATTTGTGAACCAGTGTTAGTATTGTGGAAGAAAGCAGTTTCCATACTTTCATTATATGCAGAGGATAGTGAATTTGCCTATGGAGTAAGAAGGATGGTAGCTGAGTTGTTGGGCATTTTTGGTTGTATCCCATAAAGCTACAGAGTCATGAAAGAATGCACTAAATTTATTTCAGAATTTTTACATGAGAAGCAATATGCAAGCATATGGTGTTGCTGGATATTCTTTTTTTTTTTATGTTGATTTTATTTATTAATTCGGCCTTAATGTGATGGATGAAGAGAGTAATTATATTTCTTTTTTTTCGGATGATAATAAAAAACATTGTATATTTTGATAGAAAAAAAGTATTGTGTGGCCTTAGATGGTTTTAAAATGGAAATAGGAAATAAATATATTTTTACAATTCAGAAGGCAGTGACGTTTGATTTAGATTAAGAAAAGGGGGCTAAGTTGATTGTAGAGAAATGAGAAGCAGAGTTTGTGTGTCTGTATAGAGATGGGAAATAAGGGGAGTGGTAGAGTAAAAAGAAGAAGAAGAAAAAAAAAAGGTTGGTTGTAGGATAAAGGGAAAGGAGGATCAGTTGCAGATCGAAAAAGGGAGGAAAGTTATTTGCAGCGTATAAGACGAGAGGAAATAAGTTTGCTTGTAGAATTCTGGTGTAGTAAGAAGAAGGACGTCTTCTCGAGAGCAGGGATGGTCGAGGAGGAGGAGGAGGAGAATCGACGCCATAAGAGGCAGAGGGTTATAAATCAAGCAGGCTGTCAGTTATCGCAAAGTTTTTCATCCGTGCTCTGAAAGGGAAGGGAGAGAGAAGGAGAGGAGGAAGAAGAAAATGGAAGAAGAGAGAAGGAAGAAGAAAATGGAAGGGGAGAGAAGGCAGAAGAAAATGGAAGAGGAGAGGAGGAAGAAGAAAATGGAAGAGGAGAGGAGGAAGAAGAAAGTGGAAGAGGAGATGAAGATAAAATGGGAGCGAAAATAAGGAGAAAGACAAAGACGAAGCTAAAGGTTACGGACAGAGTGAGAGAGAGAGAGAGAGAGAGCACAGTTAGACCCACCGACCATCCAGCCCCTTTATCTGAAGAACCACGTGCTGGCTACGACAGATGTTACTGAGAGGAAGACAGCTAAGCATAAGACCCTCTCCCATCCCCTGACCCTCACTTCGTAGGTCTGAAACCCCTGCAAATAAATTTTTGGAACAATAGAAAGTGTAACTAATCCACATCTGCCAGCATATTATTGGTGAGACAGCCTACTAGGCATGCATTTCTGCCGCATCCACATGGGCGGCTAAATCCAATGTATGTGTTCGTATGAGTCACTTACTCATTAACTGATTTATTGCTCCCTTTCTGAATGATGAAATCCGGCAGAATGCAACCAAGACAGGATAGGGTGATAATGAGAATAGGAAAGAGGCAGGCAGGGCACAGTAGGCAAGACTGAACAGCGGTGTGGCAGGACACGGAATGATAGGGAAAGGCAGGGGAGGGAGGACAAGGATGAACAGGGATAAAGGCAGGACGGGGCAGGACGGAAGTAAGCTTTAGGATTAGGAAGAGTCAGGAAGGACGGGTGAAGGTAGGGAGAGGTGGGACAGAGTAGGAGTGTGGCTGTGGGATCCTGAATTAAATACATCGAAGGGGAGTGGCGCCTTACATAAATCTTGGGTCCTGGACAAAAGCTCACGCCTTGCAATTTTTCAACTAGTCTTTACCCCCAGCGTCAACTCTGGAGCTGTCTCCCTCTGTCTGTATTTCCTGCTTCCTATGATCTCCAGTCTTTCAAACGCAGTATGTCCGGGCATCTCGAAATGATCGGATCTTGAATTTGGCTCTTTCATGTGTTTTGTTTTTCTCTTGGAAGGAACAACAATTGCGCGCTCGCGGCCTTTGGTTCCTTCTTCCTCGCATTAAAAAAAAAAGAAAAAAAAAGCCCAAAAGTAGCTTACCTCTGACGTAGTCGCGGCCATTCTATTTATAACTGAGTTGAGTAATGCTATATGACTGTATTCGGTTCAAAGAGGGATCATGAAATATTATAAAAGACAGTTGATTGATGGGAGTGATTAGGGCGAGATGTTTGTGATGGAAGTGAAAACTGGAGGCATAAATTGGTGCTGATGATTAACACTGCATTAAAGCTGGAGTGTGAATGTATCTATATCCACAGATTTTCCAGTGCCAGATTATTGTATTCTGTTCGAGGAGCTAAAGACTTTGGTGTAGGGGGAGCAGTGCATTGTTTTACGTATTATCATCAATGTTATTCTTTTCCCTGCAGCTGAGAAGGAAACAAAATCTATTTCTTTTGCATAGGGGTAGAATATAAGCTACATTTCGAGAGGATAGTCTTACAGGGTGATAGCTCAGAAATGTTGATGGTAAATGTAAAATTTGTAGGTGGAAATTAGTATTGATGATAAATATTTCAGAAGAGATAAATTTTGATACTAACAATGGTGACTGTAGAGCGGTAATTTTTAATGTTATAAGAACCGGGTTGAGGAGGGAGTAATGTTGATGATGGTGGTTACTGCTTGCGGCGACGGTGCAGCCTTACCCTGTTACCCAACTGCTTTCCGAATTACCCACCTACTTAATCATATGACTAATTCTGTTTTCCCTTTAACCCAACGATTTACCCACTGAGCCTGACCACTGAATGATCAATCTATTCGCCCATTCACTTACCATTTTACTTTTGCATGTACCCACCTACTTGCCCGTGTCCAGGACCAGATAAACTTACTCTGTTGAAGAAAAACCTTTCAAATCTTTGAATTCTATGATCTGTATAGTATGACTTCCTTTATATGAGATACACATAATACTGTGTAGCAGCCTGTGTCAGTACACAACACCTCTCTCATTAAATGGTAGAACAAACAGCACACTTAGGCACACAAAACAATCAGCGCACATATTACCAAACCCCCCACAACAATATCCCACCTCCAGAACTTCAGACACTATATCCTTGTTCACTTTAACTTGGCCTAAAGTTGTCTTCTCTCCGTCTTGAATGCTCATTTGTAAACAAGATTAACTCCAGAATACGATGGTAGTCTCGGATAAGTGCATGGAAAATGTGTCGGCATATCACTGTCTTTTTCTGCCACTGAACTACGTAAACTTAGCTGGAAAAATATAAAAATGTGGATAAGTTAAGGTAAAAAAACTGTATCAATGAAAAAACACTTACCTCACGTGCAATGCAATGCAACACTACTACCAGAACATTATATTACACATCCCTTTTGCCATCCATCCATTACTCGTGTTCGTAAATGGATATGATCGAGCACATGTACCTAGCCTTAGGGCAGGACATGACCCAGCCCTCCCTTAGATACCAGCTGAGGGTTTAATCGCAGTTGACACATGCCGGTTATAGAATAAGCCCACAGAACATTACACACATAATGAAGTACTGCATAGTGCACGCCCGCTAAGTTGAAAACACATCCTAAAAGGTGTATGAAATGGATGGGACAACCCCATAGCAGCAGTTGCTTACCTGCAGTCGACGGGTCTGCTCGATCAGACGGGCCAGGGTTAACTAACAGCAGCAACAACTACGATTTCCTTTGACTGAACAAAATCATTTACTGTTTGCCTAAATAGAATTACTAGGTGTGCTTATAGCAGAAAAGGTTATTGGAGACTGTTTTTCGAAGACTGACTCGTTATTTTATATTCTTTTAAATCTTTGGTTACTACGATTCCTGTCGATTGAACATAATCGTTTGGTGCTAACCTAAATAGACTGATTGAGTGTACCAGCGGCAGAGCAAGAGTTACTTGAAATAACTTTTGAAGTCTGTAGCTTCTTGGCCTTCTCTCAGTTGACCTAAGTATTCTGCTGTTAGCCTGATTAAGTCCCCAGGCGACCCTAGGGCTAAAGGGATGATCACACCAAGATATTAATAGGAAAATTTTCAGTAAGGAAATTTTGTTAGTGATTAAAACTGGTTTATGGGAGACTGCTGGAAGGTATGGTAGTAACTGCTGAGGGAATGACCTTAACGATCGTACAGTAAGCCGTTTTGGAGATTTAGCAGAACCAGTACCACTTCCTCGGCTATATACTCTGCATATTACAACTTACCAGCATTTTGTACGTTATATATGTCGGTATTAAGACAGTATGTATAGAATTCCAGACAATGGTGAGGTGTAATATGCACAATGAATAGCTATGGAAGAGGTGCTACAAAGCCTCCTCTGCCACCTAAAACACGGTCCTAAGTACGGTCAGCAGTGTCATGGGATACCATTCAACTGAACGAGAACTGATAATGGGAATCTAATACCTTACGCTGAACCTGACGCCGCTGTTCGTCCTTTTGAGACTGATTTCACGTAGTTCAGTGGTACAATAGGGCAAAACCTCGACCCGCCACATTTTCTATATGCCTTCTAGTGACTATCACCATATTCTTATAACAATCTCTTGTTATAGTACAACATTGGATAGGAAGAAATGGCAACTCTGTGCCAAATGAAAGTGGCCTGCGTAGCACTGGTGATAAAAATTGGTCAGAGGGAATAATGTTAGAAGCAGGATGGTCACTGCTGCAGTGACGGATGAAACGGGAGGTCGCTCTTCAGCTGAATAACATTGTCTGGTGTTATTAATCGTAAAGTAAGAGAGATATCGCCTTACTAGAAAAGGGGAAAATAACTGCATTCTTCTCATTATGAGAGATCTCCCTTTAGTCGGATAATATTGATTGAAGTATGGATGAAGTACATTCTGACAGATATTGCTGTTCTCGAAAAGTTGGTTGTACCCTATATATTTCTCATCATCCGCAGCATGACCCTTTTCCCATAGCTGAATATATTAGATTATTATAAACAAAAACACAGAAAGATATATAAATTTATCGAAGAGGTTAACTCCTGCCAGAGGATGTCATTCTTTTTTTTTTTACCATTCTGATTTTATATATATATATATATATATATATATATATATATATATATATATATATAAAAAGAGAGAGAGAGAGAGAGAGAGAGAGAGAGAGAGAGAGAGAGATGCTCTCACGTAGTCACACACACACACACACACACACACACTGTAATGACTGAGTAAAGGAGATGACGAAGACGGCAGTGTTGTTTGTGAAAATGAATGATGACAGCAGGATGGAAGTGGAGGATTAAATGAGAAAAATATTGAAAATTATTGGAGGGAAATGATAACAAGGTAAAAAAACAAAGGGTTAAAGAAAGATCACAGGTTATGATAAAGGAAGCAAGAATGATTGGAGCGGAAAAGGAAGATGGTTATGGACCAGTAAAGTAAGGGGGCACTGAATGCCAGATATAAACCTGACATAACTGACGATATTGACCTAGTAGGGGGTGAGGCAAACGACGACGTTGGTGAACTGGATGACCTAGTAGGGGGGGTGGGGCAAACGACGACGTTGGTGAACTGGATGATGAGAGTGAACCATACGAAAATAAAATAAGAATACTGACGATAATAGATCAGGAGCATAATATTATGAAGGCGATAATATAAAATCATAACGATAACGATGGTAGGGGTAATAAGGGCAAAGATGATAGTGAAGGATATCAGTGAATTTCAGGAGAAAAGGATATAATATGGATAATGGTAATGATGATTGATTAATAATAATAGTTGCTTAGTAGGAAACGTGAATGAAGCTGAGTTGGAATTAAGTTTGTGATGACTTTCACAGTTGGAGAAATAATAGCAATGAGAGTGAATGAAAGGGATGAAGTACAGCATACTGATGGTTAGGGCAGATTGGAAGAAATAAAAATCATGGGAGCTGACAGTGAGGAAGAAGGTGACAGTGATACTGATGATAATGACTAACGGAAGAAATGATAATGGAAGATGACAGTGAATCTCTTGAAGTTTGTCGCCTTGTGCCTGCTCTACTGAGACTAATTTATTGATTATGAGGCTCTTCCCATACCAGACGCTGCCACGGCGCACCTAATTGGAACTGATAGCCTTGAGAGCTTCCTATTGATGATCTTGTCCCCATCACACAAACTGCCTCGCTTCCACTTCCCACTTTCTTTTTTCTTTCTTTCAACTCTCTCTCTCTCTCTCTCTCTCTCTCTCTCTCTCTCTCTCTCTCTCTCTTTCATATATATATATATATATATATATATATTTGACATTCCTTTGGCTCTCATTCTTCTTGTCTGTATTTTCCTTGGTTGCCACAGTCATCTCCTAAGGTGAATACTGTATTTCTAACTTTTTCATCAGGGATGCGTGTTCATTTATATTTCATTTTTACCTTTTCCCGACAGATTGATTTAAGTCGGATAGTCATTCTGAACAGGAAGAATCAGATATAGCCTCCATTGGGCCGTTCAGCACAAGTCTTTCCTGGGCTGAATAAAACCATCTGGTGGTAGCAGAAGTAAAATTACTTTGGCGTCCCCTTACGGAAAGGATTGAATGCTATGAATCCACCGATCAACCAGACCTTTTCTGTCCCCATCAAAAGCATAGGGGTCCAGAGCCAGGCTGCTCAGTTCCGACATTTAAGGGGATGGTGACCGGCCTCAGTCGCCCCTGAATGGCATTTTGTGAGCAATAAACCCCAACTACGCTTCGCTTGTAAACTCTTGCAGATCCTGTTCGGTTGGAGCACGTTCAAGCACTTGACATCCATGCGTCATTTGGCTGTATGGTTACCACCTAACGTTTTTAATGGTTTCATGGGTTTCAGTAAACCTTCAGGCTTGTCACTTAGTATAAAGTCATTTGAAGACAATAGTACATAGAGTGAATGAATGATCGGCGCCACCACCTATGACGTGCCGTGCATCCGATACAACAGAAAAACACAGGACTGTTTCCATTTGCTCAGTACTTGTTAAATACACTGATCATTTTTCAACGTAAAGGCTTCTATGACTCGTTCTTGGATTAAAATAAATGATTTGCTCTGTTAAAAAGAAAATACTAGCAGTGTGTCAAACATGTGACGGTTAATATGATAATATTAACACTCTCCAATACTTATTCTCAATTGAATAAAATCGTCTAACCTTAGCAGTGGTAGAATGATAATTTCTCTACCAGGAAAGATTATCAATAACAGTACTAGCACTGATCCCTTCATGACACGCATATCTGAATAAAAATTGGTTGACAATAGCAGGAGGAACTAGAATACTGTAATCGTCGCGATTATCAGAGGAATGATGTAAAGATGACGCTTTTTGAAAGGAATACATTTAAGCTTGTAAATCGTTATGAAGCTCTTATTTTGTGATTATGGTACCTGTCCTCACCATTACTCATTGTCTGTCCTAACCTGGAAAAAATATATATTGTTCAGCAGCAGCAAGAACAGATATACAAGGTGTCATCTCAGTGAAGGAGTTAACTGGAACAGTATCTAACCCCTTCACTGGGAAGGGTTTCTTTAGAGGTAGTGTCGTCTGGCGGCAGCAACAACAAAGTAGGAAGTGCTGTAGTTATCGAATTGAAGGATTACAGGGACACAGGGTTAGGATGGTAATTACTGTATAACGTCAGGAGTTTCCTATATTATGAGAGTATTGTTTCTGACTGCCTCAGTTTAATGACACATAAAAATATTTTAGCAATCTTCAGATGATTTTATTTCCGTTAAACAAGACCTCTTGCAGAAGTCGAGTTCGAAACTATCTGCATCAACCGTTTAGTCCGAGAGACTAAGGATTGATTAAAATTATCTGACATAGACGAGGAAGGGATCATCGTAGTGGAAGAGTTAGTAAATGATACAAAACTTCGTTTCTGTACCATTTAGTGCTGTTAACCCTCTAACTTAGATAGGTTCTCTCTGGCGAGAAAATTATGTAGAGTCACCCAGAGTGACATAAGAAAGACACAATATATGACCAAGTCATGCATCGCCCTCATCATACAACAGTGGACCAATAGCAAATAGCTGCGACCATGTACTGTACTGTTTCATTCAAGTTTCATGAGGAGGCATAGTCTGTAGATGCCCTGCCCGGAGTACTGCGACTCCAGCTCACTTATCTTCCATCCTTTAACTCTGAAAGTTGATTTTACTACTATTCTAACAAGCAAAAAAGTGAGGTGTAGAAAAATATTTAAGTGCCAATATGCAAAAAATATTAAGGTGTCAACGTGGTCAAAAATGTAAGCACCGCTGTCACTATGAACTGTGACAGTAAAAGTTGTACCACAGCTACTATTTGGAACAGATTGTCTCAAATAATGTGACTGTGAGTTAATAATGTACCGTGAATTCATTCCCCGAGTTTTAATTAGCCTACTAACACTGTCAATCTTTTCTTTTACCCTGAATACTTCCAGGCTTAACGGTGACCTGGGAATGGTCAGGAAGGTCAAATTATAAGCGGCAGAGCTAATTACGAATGTCAGTTAAAATGGCAGTGGCCATCACCGATTGTTTTTGGGAGAACTGCCCTTTGATACTGGGGATGTATTTGCCACTTAGTTTCTTTATGTGGTGACGCAGCAAGTGATGGTCTGCTGAGTAATATGAACGGAGAGACATGCCATTCGTGCAGTGAGGTTGTAAAGTGAGACAGTATGTGATGTGGTGGTGCCCCCCCTACTAGGACCACTTAAATTCCATCCCTCCACTCATTACCTTTTTCTCTACTCATACAACGCCATCCCTTTCCCCAACACCCTGTTCGCATTTCACGGCAAGTCATTGCTTTACCACCCCACTCCCCTCATCCTCTCACTTCAATCTTTAAAAATCTTATCATTTTCCACACAGTTCCACACTGTTGCCCAACACACTCCACCCCCCTCCCAAGTCACTTCTAATATGTTTCCCCCATTATGTTCCTCCTAACTTCTCTCCTTTTTCCTTAACTGTCTTACCTCTCAGGTACCCCACTCCTATCACAAGCTTCTTCCAAAGGCAAATCCAACCTCACTTCATATCCACACTAGATCACTTTAATTCATATCCTTTTCCTCCACGACTTTATCCTTCTCTCAGACAACATCTTTCCTTTCTCAGATATTAGACACAATCCTCATGCTAGCCTGAATAAATTCACCACCACTGAGTTCTCTTCACTTATCTGTTCCTTTTTCCAGAAATATTATCCTCCTCCCCCCCCCCTGATATTTCCCAACCCCCCAGTAATTGCTTCCCCATCCAGCCTCAATTAATTTCCTCACAAGATCCCCTTAAGTTCCTTGTTCTGTTCCCCATGTAACCTATTTCTTTCCTCAACACTCAATTTTTTCCTCACTCAACACCAGGTTTATTTTCGCACTACCGATTTCCATTACTTTTCTCATCTTTTTCCAAAAAGTATATACTTTGTCCTCCACGGTTTCACCTCTTTCTTCTACAGCCAGCAACTCCTACCCCAAACCCAAATTCGTTTTTGCATCACGTCCCTATAATTTTCTTCTATTTCTCTTAAGCCTCCATCTTTCTCTTCCACGTCTCAGTTTATTTCCCATCCTTCACTGTTTTCTTAATCAGTCCCAGGTAATATCTCCACTGCATCATTCACCTCTGGTTCCCGTTTTTCGCTCCAAAAATCTTACCTGCTTTCCCCCACTACCTAACACGTTCATACATTCCCAGCAATCCTTCCTTAGCCAACCTTAAATTCTTTAACACTCTCGATACCCTTTCGCCAACAACGATTTCCCAAACAACCTTTTCCTTCCTTTCCCCCAGCTACACTTTCATGCGGTGGCTCTGCTGCCGTTCGGATATGTCCTCCAACCCCCTTCTTGTCCTCAGTAAGAAGAACGGTAGATTGCAGATGAGCAATATTGGAAAGCAGCAAACTGGGACTGGAGTTGAGGTGAATCTGTAGCTACAACTAGCACTATACTCCAAAAGTCCTTTCCTTACCTCTCTTCCTAACAACAACTTTTATCATTTTCGTTTCTTTCTCCACTAAATTCACCTTAGATTTCATTCTTTTTCCTATCTATCTTATCTTCTTCTCCCACTACCACAATTTTTCCTCCAGCTCGTTTCCCAGGAGCTCTAGTAATTATTCATCCCCATAAAATAATGTTCCTTTTCATCTCTTTCCCAAACATTCTCATCCTCTTCCCCCATAATTTTGACCCTTTCCCAGCCTCCTTTCCCAGGTAACCTCTATATCCCTAACTTTCATCATTCCCGATGTCTTATTCACGTCTCTCCCCTGACTTCCCATTCCTTCCTATGCGCCCTTCTCTAACTCTTTCTCCAGCCTCCCCTTCGGTAAAGCAGCTTCATAATTATATACAAAAGGTCACATCACCGCCAAATTGACCAGTAATTAAAGCGAACGCAATAATTGGAGTAGCAATAATTAGGGAGGAAGAGCGAGGAAAGGATGGGGATTACTGCTTTTAAGAATATACATGAGGGGGGTAAGAAAGAGATGAAGGGAGGAAAAGTTTAGGAATTTCGCGCGCGCGCACACACACGCACACACACACACACACACACACACACACACACACACACACACACACACACACACACACACACACACACACACAGAGCAAAAAGGAAAGTAAATAGTAACAGACCTTACGGTCCTTTCGAGGCTGTTTGTTACAGAGTAAACTATGACTGTGAGATCTTACTCTACATGCTGAAGGATATGGATAGTAAAGCAAGAAGGCTCCTCCCGCCTCCAAACCCTCCAGTTAAAACTGGCAGAAAAAAGTAAAAAAAACAAAAAAACATGCAGCTTGGAAAAACTGACATGGAAATTTCATAGGAAAGACTGAAAAGGAAAAGCTACATTGTACAATACTTTATCTATAAGCTACCAGTTTGAATATCCTGAAAGAGAAAATAGTAAAGTAAAATGAATATTCAAATAAATAAGTAACGCATAACCTTATGAACGGATACGTTGAGTTCATGGGGCGTCTGTAGATACTGTACAATGTGGAAATTGCAGTGCACAGTGTGGATGTTCAGGGTGGTGCGGCAGCCCTGCCTGGCGCTTTTAAGGGCCTCATTGACTGCTGCTTAGAGAGAGAGAGAGAGAGAGAGAGAGAGAGAGAGAGAGAGAGAGAGAGAGAGAGAGAGAGAGAGAGAAGTGCAAGAATAACATCGCTAAAGAAAAGGATGAGTGTCAACAGTGAGAAAAGTGTGAAAGAACAATAGAGCAAGAGAAAGCAAGGCCTAGAGATGATGCAAGAAGAAAACAGGTCAGGAAACCAAAAATCGGCACAGAATGGGAAAGGATGATGAAAGTCTTTGGTCGCCGTCAACCAGGAGCATCTACTGAGGGATATCTTATGACAACAGAGAGATTTTTAGATGAGTTTTAAGTAGAATGCCGACCTTCTAAGTTATTTTTGCTTTCTCCCGACGATTTTCTGTACATTATCATTTCTACGTATTTGTTTTTCTGTGACCAGATGATTTCATTCAAAACACTATGTAAATTTTATATGAAAAAAAAAAAAAAGAGCAGTCCAGTTGTTTTAATTAACGTAGGTTTGGTTAGGGTTAGCTAAAGTAAGTTCAACCTCTATCTAGAAAATAAACTTTAGTGTGTGGTACTGAGATGGTTAACATTTTACCATTGTGGGTCCATGTGCTCCATTAGGTGTTGAGATGTTTTACGCTTAAAGAAAATGGGTTGGGTGTCTCGTTAGGCTAGGCTAGGTTTAGTCAGGTTAAAGTAAAGTGAGGATTAAGTTAAGCTAAGCTGTTGCGATAAATTTAAGCTTGGTTAGGGTTTGGTAATATTAGTACGACTCTCCTGCAGAGATATGTCCAGATGTTCTGTTAAAATAAGTTTGGATTGGGTGGTTATAAGCTGGTAGGTTATGTTTCGACTGTTAGCATAACCACCGGTAGATTCAACTAGTTTAGCCTATATTTAGGTAATCTAATTACCGCCATCTTGGGAAGAAAAAACTAAGTGCACAGTGTTCAGATGTCTTAGACTTGTGGAATATTCGTCTAACAGGTGCCGTTAGATTAATTTTGGTTAGGATTATTTAGGCTGGATGAAACTAAGTTAGACTAGGTTAGGACTTCGTTGGATTAGGATTTGATTTAGTTAAATTAGTTAAGTCAAATTTGGATTGTTAGGTTAGCAGTGGTTCGATTAGATTAGGTTAAACTGTTGGGTTCTGCTTGGGTATGGTTAGGATTTGTTTTATATAGGCTAGATTAAGTTTGATTAGAAAAAGATAAAGCAAATGCCTTTAGCCTGGGCAGAGAAAATTTGAATCTCGTTGGTGAAACTTGACGAACAGGAGTCCGGATATTGTAGGTTGGGGGTTAGATAAGAATTAGCTTAGTTTAGGATAGATTAGATTAGTGGCTGAAGTTTGGTTGGAGTTAGAATACACAAACACCGTCAACCTGGGAAGAGAAACCTGATAATCGGTGTCATATTTTTTACACCAAGGGGAAAATGAGTACCCGTGTTGTCACTAAGTTTGGCTAGATCAAGACAGTATAGGATTAAGTTCGGTGAAGTTAAGCTGAAAGAGTTATTTAGGTCTGGGTATGTTTAGATAAATTGTGAGCAGTTATCCTAGGGCGAGCATATTTAACGGTAGATATTCAGTCTTTCTACAATTGATAAAGATTTGTCCACGGTTGTTCTCGGCTATAAATCATGCTCGCTTTACTTCCCATCAGGCAAGCCATTTCTTCTAGTTTTATTTCGTGCTGTGTGTGTGTGTGTGTGTGTGTGTGTGTGTGTGTGTGTGTGTGTGTGTGTGTGTGTGTGTGTGTGTGTGTGTGTTCCCATTATATCTCATGAACGGCTTGAGCTATCAGCATGAAACCTTTAGGGAATCAAGATATGGCCAAAATATTGGCCGAGTTCGAAAATGGGCACTCTGGGTCAAGGTCAAGATCACCAAAATGGCTGCCAAATATCAACTAGTTTTTATCGTCCGCCTTTAGCACCATTATATCTCATGAACGGCTTGAGCTATCAACATGAAACCTTCAGGGTATCAAGATATGGCCAAAATCTTGGACTTGGCCAACAGCATATTCCGGCGGGCGATTAGCATTCGGCTCCCGAAAACTTTCCTTTCATTTTCCTGGTTGTTTTATTTCTTAAAACTTCTTTAGTTTTCTTAGCAGTAAATTTCTATACATTATGAATATCAGTCAGCTTATTTTCGATAATGCTGTTTTTTCTGTTTGCCTTCTCAGCAAATGTGCTCTTCTATGGCCTTTTTATCCTATCTTTTTGTTTCAGGTCTCTCTCTCTCTCTCTCTCTCTCTCTATAGATATATATATATATATATATATATATATATATATATATATATATATATATATATATATATATATATATATATATATATAAAACATCTCTCTTCATTTAATTCCTCAGGAAAGTTTAATGATCAAAAGGGAAAAAAAAAATGTGCTTGAATGGCAATGTCACATGAACAGAATGCCTATAGACCGAGTAACGAACAAGGTATAATAACACATGACTGAAGATAGGATTTGACTTAACAGGCCTAAACGATGGACGGGTTGATATGGTACACGATTATGTCAGGAGCGAGGGGTGCTTAACTCCTTTATTCCCATGGCGTGTTTTACCGTTATTTTTGCTGCTGATGACCGATTTGATTCAAGCTGAATAAGTTCTAAATAGCAATAGTGTCAATGAAGGCTATATATACCTCCCCCCCTCCACACTTTCAAAACTTTATTCTGGGTGAAGTCGTCTAGGAGTACTGTGAGTAAAATAAAAATCATGTCTTCTGGCTCAAGGGATGAAAAAAACACAGTACATCTAATAATGTCTAAAAATATTCTGTCTAATTTAATCATAGTCAAAAATATGCCATATAAAATGTGGCATGCCATTGGTATACAATACTCATTAATTTTTAATAGAACAGGCTGGGAAAAAGTAATTAAGGCGAATAACACGATAATTTGAGACAGAGGTTAATATATCTTAGAAGGGGAGCAGC
This sequence comes from Coenobita brevimanus, assembly GCF_032717465.1. Taxonomy (NCBI): domain Eukaryota; kingdom Metazoa; phylum Arthropoda; class Malacostraca; order Decapoda; family Coenobitidae; genus Coenobita; species Coenobita brevimanus. Next base: position 8,015,860 of record NC_136994.1, on the reverse strand, counting down.
ACAACGCTGACAGGTTGTTGTTGTTGTTGAGCTACCCCGGTCTGTCTGGTCGACCAGTCCCATCAAACGTAGGCAAGCAACCGCCCTTGCATGGCCACCCTGTGCAGTGAGCTGATGTTCCCTTGTGGCAGAGAGCATCTCGGCATTGTGAGGCGTAGGGAGGAGTGTGGTGGTTTGGTTCTTGGATGAACGCCGCCTTTGCATCTCCCAGCACACTTAACAGGGACACCATAGTAGGCTCCACTTCATTCCGGTTTTGGTGCTTGGGTTACAGGAAACCATTAAGCTTGTCACTCAGTGTAGAGCCACCTGAAATGGACAAGAAGAGTAAGAAAAATAAGTATGAGAGAAATAGGAAAAGATGAGGACTTTTACAGAAAAGAAGGTTAATAAACGTGAAAGAAGAAGGAGGCAACACTACATCAAGTGAGTGGATGGTGGCTGCCACCACCTACTACCAACAATGTAAGAAGAAAAGCAAGAACAATGAGTTCCCCATATAAAATCCCTTTGTGACCTTCTTTTACCTTTTTATAATACAATTAATTACGGGAAAAAATAATTACGATCTCAGTCCGATGATGTTTTATTTGTTTTATATTTATTTCCAGTCGATTTTAGCATAGCTGGTCAAACACAGTAGTAGTGGAAACATTAAAGAAGACTATATCTAGCCCTTCCAGTTCCAAAAGTCTTTCCTAGACTGAATGAACTTGTGTGATAGCAGCCAGAATCAGCTAGAGAACAAATGACGTATTATGGTTGAACGGGCTAATTTTTCATTGTTACGAAGTTTTCAGATATCAAAACCGCATGAACTATTTAAATGGACATCTGTAATACCATACTAAAAATGTGTTTATTATGAAGCTACAGCTTCACAATATACACAAATTCAGTATGCGGGTACCCTTTTTCCCACGCTACCACTGCACTACCAGTTGCCCCCCGGGTAAGCGTAGAAAAAGCTGAGACATGTTGGAATAAATCGTAACTATTGTGAAGTTAAAGTTAACTAGAACAAATGGAAAAATGACGTCCACTGGTTGAAGGTGATGAGACTGTTTGTGTCAGCAGGTAAACAGTTTCCATTATAACTTAAAATTTAGCAGCCGTGGAGAGGATAAAGTTTTTTCTCGTCAGCAGAATTAGCTTTTCCACCCTGAATTTTGCTGTAGTCACCATGAGTATATTCATACTGACAGAAAAATCACATGCAAAATGAATTGTATTACAGCCATTAAAGGGTGAAAAATCTAAACTGACAGTAGAAAATTAATCTTAGTTGGGAAGTAATTTATAGTAAATCTAATCCTTTTTTCGTAAAATAATAATTTCCATCATGATGAATGTCATAGCTTTTATGCAGAAGGGATTATGTTTTGCCTATGATTTAAAGAGTCATTTCCAACATGCTTAATTTTATAACTATCATGATTAACATGACAACGCCAGCTGAATAATCGTTTCCATCATGAGTTATACTTTAGCTAGGATGCAGACTGCACCAGAAGTAGCGACAGCAGCTTCCAGTAGCACGTATCACAATTGCCCGAGCAAGACACAGTGAAAAAACGACAATTGCTTCTCTTGAAGACTTTCACGGGACGCTGTTGATAAACCATCCAGTCCATTTTTTACAAAGAACAAATCTCCCCATCAGTTAAGCATTATTAGGAGTCAATCTGTTCGCTAGTGTTTATAAGCATAATATTCACTTGGGTTTACTTGTGAAGTGTTTGGTAGCAGTATGAGCAAATGTAAAAGAACCGAGAAGCAATATTATATACAGCTAAAGCTCGAGAACATTTTAAAATACAGTAGGCAATCACGCTTACCCTAACTTTGCCCATCCTGAAGTTTTGTTTCCCCCTGCCTTCCATCCCTTCGCTCCACACCATCCTTCCCCAGCCTCCTCCTTATCTTCTCTCTCCACTCTCTTCCCTCCCCTCCCCTTCTCCTCCCAGCACCCTCCCCCCCTCAAACAACACTTCCTTCCCCTCCTCCCTACCATCCCCTCCCCAGCGAGTACACTTCCGTCCCTTCCCACATTTCCCTACCCTCCCTAAGTGAGTTTTCCTTTTCCTGATTAAGAATTAGCATATTTAACCGAGGAGAAGAAGGAGGGAAGGGAATGAGAAGGGTGAGGAAGGGAAGGAGAAAGCATTTCAGACCCCCTCTTTTTAGGTTAAGCTTAATATCTAATAGATCTTTTAGTTTCTTGGTTATATTTTCACCTCTGAGTGCTTATAAACTGCCGACTGGTGTCTGTACAAATGCGAGTTTAGTAGACTTTGTAGCGTCTCTTTCCTACTGATTAATCTTAAATAAGACACCTCAATGTTCTCTTGTATGCTCTTTATTTCCTCTCAGTACTGACATAGGTTGCATAAAAACATGGAATGAAATATTAACATGCCATATGTAGAAACAAATAAGGATGAGATGCTGGGAAGACTCCTTTGCCAACGAGCATACGGACCTGGGACACACGAGGTCTCTGGTTTCTTAACAATATAAAGTACAGTGTGGTTATGTGAATTGGCGAAGAAATGGCCTTTATTGACCTTCCAAAATACTCACAGGCATATCTTGAAAATATCCCCGCTAATAACACAACAAATGCCCTGAATGAGACACTCCTAACATGTAATCGATATGGACGTTGGTTATTAGAGCCAAAGTGCTGACATATGAAGGCTTATTTGTCCTCAGGGAATGGACAGTCAAGTCTATACTCGGCATCGGACCCATAAAAAGAATAGATAAGTATTACTTTGGGGTGTGTACGGGGTTATGGCTGTATCCTCTTTATTATTCCCGTCCACTCCTAGCGTAAATATCCTCTACTTTCACTTCTATCCCTTATGGTACATTCATTTGCTCTGTTTTCACGTCCTCGCATTAAAATTAATGTGTTCCAGGCCTGGAAATAATGAAGGGCAATGTCTAGAGCCGAAAACTGAATATAAAAACTGCATATTATTAGTGGAGTGGTAAACCCCTTGTATACAATTGTGGACACCTGAGAAGAATTATAAATATCAGGGGGTAACGATAAGCACCCCCATCCCATCCAGTCCCCCTGGCTGACACTATGTAAACCCTTCTCTTCTATGACGTAATTTTTGTCATGACTCCAACCTCAAGGCGATTGAACGTGGTCGGGTAGAGACAGCCTAAGTTACTCTTTTGATTACAAAACATTTTCCCAAAGTTGAAAATAGTCGTTTGGTGTTAGGAAAGATGTATCTCATTGGACTGAAGGAGATAACATGGATAAACAAATGAATAATATAAGTCCTCTGGCTGGAACTAAATAAAGAGAACTTCTTGGATCAGCCATCCTTGGAGGCTTTTGCGCACACAACTTTTTAAAACCTCCGTTGAGAGAGGCTTAGGGAAGGCTGGCGAAAGAGGGGCTCATATATTTTTACTGCTTATACTTTCAGGCCTCGTAAACATGAAGTTATTGGGACATGCATTAGCTGTTTATATATACAGTATATATATATATATATATATATATATATATATATATATATATATATATATATATATATATATATATATATATATATATATATATATATATATATATATATATATATATATATATATATATATATATATATATATATATATTCATCATCAGCCATTGCAAGTCCACTGCCCAACAAAGGCCTCCCCCAACTTTATGAAGACTAAGCCAATCTCTGCCACGTTTTGCCTGCAAACTTTTCCAATTCATCTCTGCACCTCCTATCTGGCCCTTTTCTGCTTCACTTACAATCTCTTGGAGTCCAGCCAAGCAACCACCTCCATCAGTTATCCCTTATTCTTGCCACATGGCCTGCCCGCCTCCATTTCTGCACCTTTATAACTTCTATAATATCTTTGAATTTAATCTGCTTTCTCACCCACGTTGATCTTTTCCTCTCCTTTAAAGTTATTCCTAGCATTGACCTTTCCATTTCTCTTCGAGAACGGATTAGTTGATTTTCCATCAATTTTGTCAGTTTCCAGGTCATACACACACACACACACACATATATATATATATATATATGTCATAAAAAGATTTTGTAGTTACTTGTAGAGAAGTTATATATATATTAGACTTGTGGACGAGCGGTTGTTATACTTGAGTAGCTTTGTAAGTAGATAATCTTCTTTCCCATTTGTCATTCAATGACAAGGAGAGGTAAAGAATAGTATGGAACTATTTTTATTTGTCTTGGAAATATTAACAAGTCTCTCACACAGAGCGAAGTATAGAGTAGAGTCCTGGGAGCTATCTTCCTGTCTCGCTCTCTCTGTCTCTCTCTCAAGTTGCTAAGCCCTTCTCCCTACGACCTGCCTGTTCTATGGCTAGCTTCCTTCTGAGCTCTCTTTCCTAAATTCTGGTGAAACAGGAGTCGTATCACGTGTGTTCCCTGTGGTTGGAAAGTTCTAGAAGCCTGTGTGTGAGTATGTGTGTACGTGTGTGTATGGTCACTAGGCGCTGTCGTGTGCCTAATAAAGCATTCCTTGAGTTAAAAGTGTGTAAGCATGTTTAGCATTGCTCGATTCTTGCAAACACAGTATCTTCTCATCATCCGACTTCCTGCTTCTATCTGTCTCTCTATCTATTTATCTATCTATCTATTATGATTTGTAATTATAATATGGAGTCCTAACATATGCTCGGTCACGCGAAAATGGCGTACCATCGACAGTTAATAGTCATAATATATTAATACATATTATATACACATTATAATGAACTTATAAGCTAATTAAGTGAAATATATAATATTGTAAAAGTAACATAATTGTATGAATATTGTATACATATAATATTCATAGTAAATAGCAATTATCCAGTAATATTACATTTTAAACAAGTTGTATACATTTTGTGAGATGTGTATGTATAACAGACATACGCATATAATTGTGCAATGGTAATACTGCTAGGTTATACATTACATATTGAGTTATCGCTTTAGTAATGTCTAATATTTCACCTAACTTGTATGATGATACTGGTAATACAGAATTGTGGTATAGTTGTATGACTTATAACATTGTAGTAGCATTGTGGTAATACATAATTGTAACATTTTATGAATTGTTACATAATATTGTGGTAATGCATAAATGTGTTGGCCTTATAAATGTAGTTACATTTTGTTAATGCAACTGTTACATAAGTGTCTTGGCCTTATAATTGTAGTTAAATACATAAAAGTTACATCTTGTTAATGCAACTGTTACATAAATGGTACATATTGTTTGTAGTTACATAATTGTAGCAAGTGTAACATAATGCAATCGTTTGTCGTTACATAATTGTTACATATCGTTTGTAGTTACATAATTGTAGTTAAAGTTACATAAAAGTTACATCTTGTTAATGCAACTGTTACATAATTGGCAAAGTGTAACATAATGCAATCGTTTGTCGTTACATAATTGTTACATATCGTTTGTAGTTACATAATTGTAATAATTGCAGTCCTAACATATGCTGCGGTCGATGATATGATGTGCCATGCCACTAGCTTGTGGAGACAACCGTTTGCTTTTTTGTTTGTAGTTTATGTGGTATTTTGGCATTTGTAGTAACACTTACACTTATTTTCATTTGTTTGTTATGTGATCTTACTCCATTTTTCTCTTTTTTCTTTCTTACTTTTTCTTTTTCTTTTTTTTTTTTGTATGTATTGATTTTCCATAGTTTGTTTTTCTTCGATTGTGTACGCTTTTTCTATGTTGTTCATGGTTGCATAATTACTGGCTAATTTCCTTGGGATACTTTTTTAAAGTTTAGTTTATATTGCACAGGTATTACTGAAAATGATATTATATAGTCCCATATTTTGTTATTTTATATAAAAATAATATATATACACTATATACAGTATTAACTATATACACTGACTTGTTCTTCACTTGTACCTATCGTGGGTAATATGTGTGTCAGCACTGTGTGGAAATCATTGTCTTCACGATTGTGTTGAAGATGTTCACTCTTGCTAACGTCATTTGTGTTGGCCATTTTTTGTTTGTTTTTTCTGGTTTTCCTTGTAACTTAATTTATCTGTTTCCACTAGGTAGCTTTAATTAATGAATGTTAAATACAGTTTTAATCGCTCACTGAGTAACTGTGATGGTATATTTTCTTTATTACTTTGTAGATGTAATAATGTATAGTTGTATATATGAAACACGTATTTTATGTAGGTATAAATGGTAACACTCGTTGGTAGTAAATAAATGTTATAATAAATGAATGAATATATACAGTGTTAAATATTTATTGTTGGTGATTATTTGGTGTTTGAGTTATGCAGATAACTGAAGTATGTGTATTTAAGCTGTAACTATACAGCACGTTTTATATGTTTGTGCAGAAGCTTATTGTCTATCACTGGGTATTGTATAAATGGAGTAACTATGTAACTCACTAATTTTTACCGTGGTGGGAATGGTGTGAGTGGTGGTGCAGGTGGTGTGTTGACCAACGTGGCGTATTTTCAGCAAGCACGCATGATGACGTCGACTTCCCACACTGGTAGCTGTGGTGAGTGAATGAGTAGCGATGAGTAACTTGAGTGAAGACGAGTGAGTAAGATGAGTTGTGAATATGGACTTGGTATTTGCTTCGTCGTCTTGACCTCTTCACTCCTGCGTCAGCAGTGGGGGTTGGGTGGATGTAGCAGAGAGAGGAGGGTGAGGTCTGGTGGTTATGAGTTATGAGTCGTGTCTCACTCTTCGTTTGTTTGTTTTGTATTTTCTTACTTGATGTATTCTTGGTCCTTTTTTCTTGTGATTTACTCGTTGTAGGATGAAGACTGCCGCTACTTGTAGGTGCGTGTAGAAGATTATACAGACGACTCGTGGAGTTGTTACTTGTAGTTGATTGTAGATGGTTGTAGTTCGTTCACTGTAGAACTGAAGTTAATCTTGTAGTGTCGCCTGCTTTTGTAGAAATTCACTGTTGATTCGAAGACGAGGTGCGTTCTTTTCACTGCTACCAAATGTCATAAAAGACTTAGTAACTCCTTTGTAGTTACTTGTAGTGGAGTTATATATATTAGACTTGTGGACGAGCGGTTGTTATACTTGAGTAGCTTTGTAAGTAGATAATCTTCTTTCCCATTTGTCATTCAATGACAAGGAGAGGTAAAGAATAGTATGGAACTATTTTTATTTGTCTTGGAAATATTAACAAGTCTCTCACACAGAGCGAAGTATAAAGTAGAGTCCCGGGAGCTATCTTCCTGTCTCGCTCTCTCTGTCTCTCTCTCAAGTTCCTAAGCCCTTCTCCCTACGACCTGCCTGTTCTATGGCTAGCTTCCTTCTGAGCTCTCTTTCCTAAATTCTGGTGAAACAGGAGTCGTATCACGTGTGTTCCCTGTGGTTGGAAAGTTCTAGAAGCCTGTGTGTGAGTATGTGTGTATGTGTGTGTATGGTCACTAGGCGCTGTCGTGTGCCTAATAAAGCATTCCTTGAGTTAAGAGTGTGTAAGCATGTTTAGCATTGCTCGATTCTTGCAGACACAGTACCTTCTCATCATCCGACTTCCTGCTTCTATCTGTCTATCTATCTATTTATCTATCTATCTATTATGATTTGTAATTATAATATGGAGTCCTAACATATAAGTAAATAAATATATATATATATATATATATATATATATATATATATATATATATATATATATATATGTATATAAGAATAGAATGGATGTAGAAGATGTGCAGGTTGGCCTTGGAGGAAGGTAGAGTCCCGGAGAATTGGATGTCAGGTATAATTATTCCCTTGTACAAAGGAAAAGGGGAAAAAGAAGCGTGTGATAATCATAGGGGCATTAGTCTTCTTAGTGTAATAGGAAAAGTATATGGTAGGATACTTATTGACAGAGTTAGGGAAATAACAGAGGAATTAGTTGGAGAAGAACAGGGAGGTTTTAGGAAGGGAAGAATTTGTGTTGATCAGATATTCATTCTTAGATCCTTTGTGGAAAAGTTTCTAGAGAAGGGAAAGAAGATGTATGCAGCCTTCATGGATTTGGAGAAAGCATATGACAAGGTGGATAGACAAAGATTGTGGAAAGTATTAAGAATATATGGAATAGATGGGAAGTTGCTGTATGCCGTGAATTGTATGTATGACGGTGCTAAGGCTACAGTGCGTGTGGATAGCGAACTGAGTGAATTTTTCTATTTAAAGGTTGGGTTGAAACAGGGATGTGTCATGTCTCCATGGTTGTTCAGTCTGCATATGGATGGGGTAATAAAAGAGATATAAAGTAGGGCAGTGGATGTTGGAGTGGCCCTAATGAGAGAGGGCAGTGTTTGGAAACTCTCTGTACTGTGTTTGCAGATGATACTGTGTTGTTAAATGAAGACGAAGGGGAGCTGCAAGGTTTCGTGGGTGAGTTTGGGAGAGTCTGTAAGAAACGGAATCTAAAGGTGAATGTAGGGAAGAGTAAAATTATCGTCTTCGATAGATGTGAAGTCAGTGAATGTACAGTGACGTTGGACGGGGAGGAAATGGAAAATGTGAGTACGTTAAAGTACTTGGGTAGTGTAATGAGTAAAGATGGAAGTTTGGAGGGTGAAGTGCTTGAAAGGGTACAATAGGGAAGAAAGGTTGCTGGTTCCTTGAAAGCAGTGATAAGAAACAGGGAAGTGAGCATGGAAGTGAAAAAGTTACTACATGACAGTATTGTTATACCAACTCTAACATATGGCAGCGAAGCTTGGACCTTGTTGGACGGACGCAAGTCAAGAGTGAGAGCAATGGAAATGAGTTATTTGAGAGAAGCATGTGGAGTCACAGGGAGAGACAGAATGACAAATGAGGATGTTAAAGAGCGGTGTGGTGTGGATGTGGATGTGATAGGAAGTGTTAGGAGAAACACACTGAGGTGGTTTAGCCATGTGGAGAGGATGGAGAGTGAGAGACTGATGAGGAGAGTGTATGTGAGTGAGGTGGAGGGGGAGAGTGGGAGGGGAGGCCAAGGATGGAGGGATGGAGTGGAGAGGTATATGAGGGAGGTGGGTGTGAGCTGGGAGCAGGGCAGTGAAATGGCGGGGGACAGGGTGACGTGGAGGCGATTTGTTTGTGGCCACCCCGTATGGGATTAAGGCGTCTTGCAATATATATATATATATATATATATATATATATATATATATATATATATATATATATATATATATATATATATATTTATGATGGCCTCAGTTTATAACATACGACCTCTGCTTACGAGTAAGAGCCCAACCAGAGTGTTTCTAAATAAGTTTCACTCGTTTTTGTTCATATTTGGCATAATCAGTCTCATTGAAAACTTTCCCTTGGTGAATAATTTGAGTATCAACAAGCAGAAGGAGCAAAGAATACGTACAACAAGTAGAAGGAGTAAAGAATACGTAGAGAAGGCTGTCAGAGAACGCTTTTGCTTAAAAATTGGTGTACATGTAATCAGTAAGAAATGCGCCCTTTCATCTTGTCATACCGAGAACTACCTGTGATGTTTTTGCATTTTTTCGACATCGGCCAAAATATCCTGGGATCTGGTCCTTTATTACTTAACTAAGACAGATATTAACCATATATTAGCCATACACTAAATAATAATAATAATAATAATAATAATAATAATAACAATAATAATTATGTGGTAGGTGGGGGCGCTCACCATCCGCTCACTCGATATAGTGCTGCTCTCGGGTGTCTGCCCTTTCGTCTCCATCCTTCTTTCCTTCCATTTTCTTCTGTCTTTCTTTACTTCATTCTTTCCTTGTCCGTCTGCCTACGGGTGACTTTACACTCCCTCTTCTGTCTTTCTTTCCTTCATTCTTTCCACTTCCTTCAGCCTGTTGGTGACTCTACACTGAGTGACAAGGTAAATGGTTTCCTGTGCACCAGGAAACCATTTACTAAGCTGGGTGGTAACCATATAACCAAATTTTGGCGCCTGATGGTTTAGTGGGTAATTATTGCTCTCCAATCGGATTGAGCCGGTGAAGGTTTTTATCCAAGGGGTGGTTGGGGTTTATTGCTCATGTAATGCCACTCAGGGATGAGTGAGGCTGGTCACTCTCATCTTAAATGTCGGGACCAACTGCCTAGCCCCGGGATCCTACACTCCCCATGGGGCAATGTAGGATTGGATGATGGATGGATAGACAATAATAATAATAATAATATGTGGAGCAATATAACACTAATATAATATACAGCATATTCAACCGTGCGAGAACAGGAAAAGTGAGAGACCGTGAGAGAGTGAGTGTGGAAAAGACAGTGAGTTAAAAACTGTGTGTGTGTGTGTGTGTGTGTGAGAGAGAGAGAGAGAGAGAGAGAGAGAGAGAGAGAGAGAGAGAGAGAGAGAGAGAGAGAGAGAGAGAGAGAGAGAGAGAGAGAGAGAGAGAGGTCAATTTTGGTGAGGGGAGAGGAGATCAAAGAGCTTATCTGAGTCAAGCCAAAATATACCTTCCTTTGTGCTGACTCCCGCTGTAGCCTCGACACAATGCTGGCTTGATTACCTACTCAGGGCTCTGTTTTCATCAGAGCCTTGGCAGCCACTCAGTCTGGGGAATAATTGAGTCAAAGGACTGTGTTAGGTGTTGTTTAATGGGGCCACCTGGAGATCAGTTACGACTTGCGTTTGTTGTGCTGTTACACGGTGGGATAGGCAGGAGATAGTGCTCATTTGGTTGTTCCATTCCAAATAACCCCAGATGGATTTGTTTGGCAGGAAAGGAGGACGCTGAAATGTTGATGCTGTCACCATTAGCATTTCGATGGTTGTGACAGCTCTTGTATTCAGTTGCTAATGCCAAATGATTTTCTTCATCTGGTAGTGAGTCATACGAGCCTGAGTGTGATAGACCTGTCACGTTAACTCTATGATGGTTGAAACAGGTCTTGTACTCTATTACTGCTTAAGCCGGATGATTTAATTTAGCTGATTGAGTGAATTGGGGCTCAGACTGTTAGCTTAAGAAATGCATGAAAGAATCTTATCAGAGGAAAATTCAGAGCCAAGATTACAGATATGAAAGAAGAAAAGTCGATTTTTGTTTTTGTTTTTTCTTGTGTCAAATTTCCTTTAAAGTCGGCAACAGATATTGAGCAGTAAACACAGTTCTCTAGCGTATAAGGAGTTTCACCTTTCATAAGCAGCACCAAGAATTCTAGCGACTTAGAACAACATAAATCGGATCTGAAATTATCTGCAACACTAGTAGATTTTGCTCATGGTGGACTCTGCGTCAGCCGTGTTGGGTGCAGTTGGTTTTGTTATTTCTGATATGAGTCTTACATTATATTTCCCTTTTGTGAAACTCATCCTTATCATTAGCTTCCATCTCCCCCATCCTTCTTTGCCACCACAGACAGTGCATTTTTATTCCAGCTTGCGGTAGCGTGGGAGTATTATTTTCGTCTCTCTCTCTCTCTCTCTCTCTCTCTCTCTCTCTCTCTCTCTCTCTCTTTCTCTCTCTGGTACTCACAACGTTTTTTTTTTTTTTTTTTTTTTTTGTAATTCCTCCTTCCTTCAGTTTACCACATTATTATACAGTCTCTCGTGACATTTTTTTTTTTTTTACTTTCGGTCCAACAGTCTTCTGATGTAAAAAAAATAACACACACACACACACACACACACACACACACACACACACACACACAATTCATTACCAGCACCCACCGTCCGTACTGAATACATGGTAGGGCTCTCATTAAGGGCTGTTGTGGCGGTGTTAGCGGGGTGTTTTTGTAAGTCGGTGGGTCTTGTGGAAGTTCAGCCGTCTTTTTTAACAAAACTGAACTCGGGAAAACCACCTCTTTCTCCAGCCTGTGTTCAAAATCACCTTCTTTCGAACAGGAGAAAAACTTCTTTAACCTCATGACCATTACTGTGTGTGTGTGTGTGTGTGTGTGTGTGTGTGTGTGTGTGTGTGTGTGTGTGTGTGTGTATGTGTGTGTGTTTAACAACCCATTATTCTGCCAACTCATCTCCCCCCAACCCCTGTCTGCCAGTTTCTTCGCTTGCTTTACATTAAATCAAGGTCCCGCGTTTATAGGCAGGCTTCAGGTTTCGAGCAGTATTTACAAATCAAGAAAATTATCAGTATTTTTAGTTATATAATATCCATAGTATGTATCCTAAAATTTGGTCCCTCCAATCAGATGTAACCACACAAAACGCTGCCACATTTTTTCAAACTTTGTCTGATAATAACGGTGGAACTGGCCGTCTTGCCATCATTTATTCACCCCAGCCCTCTCTAACCTGCATACTCTGTCTCCTCTTCCGTCCACGCAGCAGTCAGCATAGTCACCTCCCCGACAATAAAAAAAAAACAGATAAAAGCAGCAAAATCGTTTATTTTGTTGAATAACGAATCTAATTTAGCTTGTTCTATCTCGAAAATCCCATACTGCCAAAAGAAGGCTTGGAAAAAGATTGCGTGTGAGCATTTGTAATCACATAATATCTGACAGCATAATTTTTACGGAGATCTAAAACTAAAGCAAGTAGACCACCATTAATCTACGTAGTTATCAATTAGTTGGAGTGACATTATTTACTAAAGACTTGTTTAGGTGAAGTATGTTTATTGTTACGGAAGAGAGAGAGATAATGAACACTTCAAGTGAGAATACTAAAATCACTACTGTCCCGCAAAGTTCCAGGTTCAAAACAAAAGACTTAGGTAAAATTACAAGTTAAAGTTTAATGCTCAAACTAACAACTAAACATTCAGGACTCATAAGGATAATGTAATGGCAAAACAGGTTACCATATATGGTTAACTGCAATAGCCTCTATTAACACGAAATTAGCAAGAGTAAATTTATCTAAGTCAGCCCTGATAAAATGAGAAAACCGGATAATGCTCAGTTAATGCAACACATAATATTATTACGGATTCAAAATATTACTAACTCCGGCTGACAATATGAATCACAAAAACTTTACCAGGCTTACGAATTAACGCCCCATGCTATACAGTACAAGAAAAATGGTAATAACACTTATACTGTACTCAAATTATACAGCAGCTAGATGGTTGGAGACTTCCTGAGCACTCACAAAGATAATAATATACTATACAGAGGAGGACAGAGATGTGAACAAAATGAGGAGTAGATCTAAGTGGCCCTAATGCAGAGACTGAGCTCATTATATAGGGGGCCGGCAGAGCTTGATTCAACTTGCAAGAAGGACGCGCAAATGAGGGCACAGAGGACGAAGAGTTGACACTCCTGCTCTGAACAACAGAAAGAACGACTTACTCTACTATAAGGGGGACAAGGGGGGAGTGAGGCAGAACATGCAAGCCTGGTCACTATGGAAGCCACGAGGCGAATCGTGATCAAACATGCAGCATACTGTACGTTAGAATTATACAAAGGATGATGAAATCATAGGCTATGTAACACCTCCCCACAAAGAAAAAGAAATTTACAAAGGAAATTTCTTATTACTCTAAAACAATCTGTCTAAAGTCTAGATAAGCAATCCGCAATAACATTTTCTTTCCCCTTGACATGTTGTATGTCTAATGAATACTCCTGAAGAAGTAGACTCCATCTTGTCAATCTCTGATTTTTATCTTTAAACTCAATAAGGAATTTCAGTGGGTTATGATCGGTATAAATGACTATCGGGTCAAAACCAGAACACAAATAAAATGAAAAATGCTGTAAATCCAAAATCAAGGCCAAAAGCACTCTCTCAATAGTTGAGTAGTTCTTTTGAGGTGGAGTGAACTTCTTACTGTAATAAGATACAGGGTGTTCAATACCCTGATCATCCTCTTGCAGCAAAACAGCCCCAGCTTCTGTATCACTTGCATCAACAGCCATCTTAAAAGGCTTAGCAAAATTTGAGTAGCGAGCACTGGTTGACTTAATAGGATAGCTTTAAGTTTACTGAAAGAGGATTCACAGTTATCGGTCCAGACAAATTTAACTCCCTTTTTCAGTAGGTCTGTAAGTGGTGATACAAGAATTGAAAAGTTAAGAACAAATCTCCTGTAATAACGTACCAGTCTCAAAAATCTTTGTAGCTCTTTCCTACTTTTAGGTCTGGGAAGATCACTTATAACCTGAACCTTAGCTCCTGGTGGTGCAACGTGTCCATCACCAATTACGTACCCAAGGTACTGAACTTTAGCTTGACCAAACTCACACTTTGATAAATTAGCTACAAGATTAGCCTGAACCAAACGCTCAAGAAATTTACTGACATGGCATAGGTGATCTTTCCAGTTGTCACTGAAGATTAATACATCATCAATATAAACAACACACCCTGCCAAACCCTCTGTTACAACATTCATGAGCTTCTGAAAAGTGGCTGGTGCATTCTTCATACCATATGGCATTACAGAACATGCAAATGTTTTTCCTAGTGATACAAAACATGAGATCTCCCTAGCACGTTCAGTCATAGGTACTTGCCAGTATCCCTTTAACAAATCAAACTTACTTATGTACCTAGCCTTTCCGATCTTGTCTATGCAATCTTCCACACGAGGGAGAGGGTAAGTGTCTGTTTTGGTTATCTGATTAACACGTCTGTAGTCGATGCAAAGCCGCTGTGACCCACCTGGCTTAGGGACTAGAGTGACAGGAGAACTCCACTCGCTCTGACAGGGCTCAATCATCTTGTGGTCCAACAGGTAGCCAAGCTCCTTTTGGATGAGAGGAACTTTCACTGGGTTCACACGGTAAGGAGGCAGTTTAATTGGCTTTGTGTCTCCAACATCGACATCATGCATCAACACAGTGGTTCTTCCTGGAGTGGCACGGAACACTTGTGGGTACTCCTGCAGTAAGGCCGAAAACTCCTGCCTTTCCTCAGGAGCTAGATCAGAAAGCTTAGTCTGGAGATCATTCATGATATCAGGATTCTTCCCCAAACTATCACTCAGGCTCATACTGCATGGGAGAACTTCACTTGCAGACTCAGGTGGAACAGCTACAGTGCAGACTGGGTTATTTTCGTCCCGCCTGTGATATAACTTTAGCATGTTGATGTGACAAACTTGCTTGTTCTTTCTACGATCTGGTGTGGCGATGACATAGTTGACATCACTGAGTTTCTTCTCCACGAAATAAGGACCACTAAACTTGGCTTGAAGAGGTTGCCCATGCACTGGTAGCAGAATCAAAACCTGATCTCCTGGCTGAAAGTGGCGTAACCTGGACTTCTTATCATACCAAGTCTTCATCTTCTCCTGAGCAGCTCCTAAATTCTCTCTCGCCAGCTGTAAAACAGTGGACAGCCGTTCTTTGAGCTTCATCACATACTCCAGCAGGTTGACGTCATCTTCCTCCGACAGCCAGCATTCCTTGAGTAGCTTAAGGTGTCCTCTTACTTCATGGCCAAACAGTAGTTCAAAGGGTGAGAAGCCCAGTGATTCATTTGGAGATTCTCTTGCGGCAAATACAATGAATGGAAGACCTTTATCCTAGTCTTTCTGATTTTCCAAACAGTATTTCCTGAGCATCGATTTGAGTGTTTGATGATATCTCTCCAACGCTCCTTGGATCTGGGGATGGTAAGCTGAAGACGTGATCTGGGTGATGCCCAACTCTTTCAGAGACTGCTTGAAAACATTGGACATGAAATTACTTCCTCGGTCTGACTGTACCTCCTTGGGCAGACCAAACTTGGTGAAGAACCCTAACATTTCCTTAACCACGTTCTTTGCAGAGATATTTCTAAGTGGAATGGCTTCAAGATAACGAGTAGCCATATCAATCAGGGTCAACACATATGAAAATCCTGAAGAAGTCTTAGGAAGAGGGCCCATAATATCCACCAACACACGGGTGAATGGCGCCTCAAAAGGAGGAATGGGAACTAGAGGTGCAACCTTTTTGGTGTGGTTACACTTTCCCACAACTTGACAGGTGTGACAAGACTTACAATACCAGGAAACATCTCTGAAGATACCTGGCCAGTAGAAGTGTTTCAAAATGCGTACCACAGTTTTCCTCAATCCAAGGTGTCCTGCCAAACTGGTATCATGAGCCACTCTAATGACATCGTGCCTACAAACACGAGGGATGACAACTTGATGTACAACCTCCCATTCACAGTCGGCTGATGCTGTTGGGGGTCTCCACTTTCTCATAAGTACTCCTGACTTTATATAATAATAAGTAGAAGCACTAGCTGACTCTTCCTCACTGCAAGCAGAGTTAGCTAGACCTCTCAACTCAGGGTCAGCAACCTGCAACTCAACCAACTCTTGACTAGACAAATTATCAACACTATGCGGTACTGCCTCATCTGGTGAGTGGTCCAAACTAGCAAGAAAAGTGTCAGCTAGGATAACATCATCATCATCATTATCCTCTAAGTCACCAGTAACTTTAGACTTAGCCCTAGTGACAGCACATGCAGAGAACACCTCAGGGATATCACAATCCTGGGTCGCAGTCACTGGTTCATTAGACAACTGAGGAGCTGGACACACTTGACTTCCACCAATATCATTTCCAAGTAAGAAAGTTACACCTGGCATTGGGAGTGTCTCAACCAACCCAACCATTACGGAACCATTAACAAAACCAGACTCTAAATTCACTCTGCACAGAAGGACAGAGAAGTAATTATTCCCTACACCTTGTAAGATTACAGTTTCATCAGAGGAATTAACATTAGAGCCTAGAACACTGGTCAGCATAAGGGATTGGCAAGCACCTGTATCACGATATATATTAACTGATTTCCTGTCATTACTGTCCAGAGGACTGACAAAACCATCAGAGAGGAAATTAGCACGTGAACTCTTGAGAGTGTCACCCACGTTACTGCTCAAAAGAGGAGCTTCATCATGAGAATTTAATTTACCCCTCAAAGCAGGTTCAGTTAACTCGGTTAAAGAATTCTGGGAACTCTCAAGGGTGAACACTAGACCAATTGACTGAATATTTAAAGACTCCTTTTTGTTTACATCACGCTGTCTCCTAAAACATTTCTCCGTAGTATAACCAAGCTTACTACAATAAGTACATTTACTTTTCTGAAATCTAGAGGTGGAGCTGGTATTTACTTTCTGAGAAACATCATCTTTATTCTCTTTCCTGTTACCTGTACTCTGAGTAGAGGCAACGTACTTATTCTCAGCTTTCCTTTTTTCTTTAGAATATCTCTTGTGAGTGAGAACATATTCATCACCTAAAACTGCGGCATCAGACAAATTATCTATTCTTTTCTCATAAAGATATAGGCTTACATCTTTATTAATACACCTTTTGAAGTCCTCCAGCAAAGTCATCTGCTTAAATTTATCAAAATCAGAATTTACATTCTTAGAATTTAACCAATGCTCTAACAGATCTTCTTTGATCTTTGCATACTCAACATGGGATTGCTTATCTTGCTTATAAGTTGTCCTAAATTTTACTCTATAGGCTTCAGGAACAAGCTCATAGGCCTTAAGAATCAAGCTCTTAACTACATCATAATTATCAGATTGATCCTGAGGCAAAGATGCATAAGTTACTTGAGCTTTACCGGTGAGAACACTCTGAAGGAGTACTGGCCAATACTTTTTGGGCCAATTAAAACCAGTAGCTACCTTCTCAAACAACTGAAAATACTTTGTTAAATCAGATTCATTAAAAGGAGGGACAAGTTTAACATTTTTAGCCACATCAAAATCATCAGAGCTAGATGATCCAGTTCCACCTTGTTTCATGCGATACTCATGGTCTGCCTGAATCCTAGCAAGTTCAATTTGTGCCTGAGCCTGTGCCTATGCCTCCTGAATACGAGGCTGAGACTCAGCCTCTTTAGCACGAGCCTGAAACTCAGCCTCCTTAGCATGAGCCTCCTGCAGGGCTAGCTGTAACTTAGCTATTTCAATCTGCGTTTGCTCATCTGGAGGAGTTACATTAAACAAGCTTTTATTAATTATGTCAACAATTTGATCTTTAGGATGATGAGAGCGAACAGCAATTCCCAATTGTTGAGCAACAAGCTTAAGTTCATTCTTTGATCTGTTTTCTACATCACACATTGCACATTTGACAACAAATCTTTGGCTTCATCAAGAGTAGTAATAGTAGACATCATGAATAAATCACAGTCACCAAATATCAAGCAATATCCTTATGATAATATCCTGAATATCCTGATAAGAGGTCGCCAAATTTATGATACAGAACAGAGAGAGATAATGAACACTTCAAGTGAGAATACTAAAATCACTACTGTCCCGTAAAGTTCCAGGTTCAAAACAAAAGACTTAGGTGAAATTACAAGTTAAAGTTTAATGCTCAAACTAACAACTGAACATTCAGGACTCATAAGGATAATGTAATGGCAAAACAGGTTACATATATGGTTAACTGCAATAGCCTCTATTAACACGAAATTAGCAAGAGTAAATTTATCTAAGTCAGCCCTGATAAAATGAGAAAACCGGATAATGTTCAGTTAATGCAAGATATAATATTATTACGGATACAAAATATTACTAACACTGGCTGACAATATGAAGCACAAAAACTTTACCAGGCTTACGAATTAATGCCCCATGCTGTACAGTACAAGAAAAATGGTAATAACACTTATACTCAAGTTATACAGCAGCTAGATGGTTGGAGACTTCATAAGCACTCACAAAGATAATAATATACTATACAGGGGAGGACATAGATGTGAACAGAATGAGGAGTAGATCTAAGTGGCCCTAATGCAGAGACTGAGCTCATTATATAGGGGGCCGGCAGAGCTTGATTCAACTTACAAGAAGGATGCGCAAATGAGGGCACAGAGGACGAAGAGTTGACACTCCTGCTCTGAACAACAGAGAGAACGACTTACTCTACTATAAGGGGGAGAAGGGGGGAGTGAGGTAGAACACGTAAGCCTGGTCACTATGGAAGCCACGAGGCGAATCGTGATCAAACATGCAGCATACTATACGTTAGAATTATACAAAGGATGATGAAATCATAGGCTATGTAACATTATCAAGGTGAATATTGTCCAGTAGAGGAGCGACTGGAAGCATGATATGAAAGAAATGAGCAAATATTAATTTACTTCTACTCCCGAAACCTGTCTATGTCAACGTGCGGTGTACGCGCATGAGAGATACTAAGAGTGGAATTATGGTTCTGATATGTCGGGATGGATTGATATATGTATATGGCTTCTGGTAAGATTCGATTGTGGCAGACTTATTTCAGTCCCATAAATCGAGCGACTTTTTTCTTATTTATCCCTGCTACTTGTAGACAGTTTTATTAAACAAATGGAAGCTTCTTCGTATTGGTGGGACTTTATCTCGGTTATTTGTAATCCATACTGTTTTTTTTTAATCTTTTATAAGCTGACTGAAATCAACTGTACATGAACAGCAAAATTACGTAACAGTATTGCTAGGGATGAGGAAAAAAAAGTGACGCATTTCATTATAAGGTGACAGTGCGTGTGGATGGTGAACTAAGTGAATTTTTCTCTTTGAAAATTGGTTTGAAACAGGGATGTGTCATGTCTCCATGGCTGTTCAATCTGTACATGGATGGGGTAATAAAAGAGGTACAAGGTAGGGTAGTGGATGTTGGAGTGGCCCTGGTGAGAGAGGATAGTGTTTGGAAACTCCCTGTACTGTTGTTTGCAGATGATACTGTGTTGTTGAGTGAAGACGAAGGGGAACTGCAAGGCTTGGTGGATGAGTTTGAGAGAGTGTGTAAGAAACGGAACCTAAAGGTGAATGTAGGGAAGAGTAAAGTGATGGTCTTTGAGAGAGGTGAAGTTAGTGAATGTACAGTGAGGTTAGATGGTGAGGAATTGGAAAATGTGAGTACGTTTAAGTATTTGGGTAGTGTGATGAGTAAGGATGGAGGTTTGGAGGGTGAAATGCTTGAAAGGGTACAGCAGGGAAGAAAGGTTGCTGGTTCCTTGAAAGCAGTGATAAGAAACAGGGAAGTGAGCATGGAAGTGAAAAAGTTACTACATGACAGTATTGTGATACCAACTCTAACGTACGGAAGTGAAGCTTGGACATTGTTGGAAGGACACAAGTCAAGAGTGAGAGCAGTGGAAATGAGTTATTTAAGAGGAGCCTGTGGAGTCACGTGGAGAGACAGGCTGACGAATGAGGATATAAAGGAGCGTTGTGGTGTGGATGTGGATGTGATAGGAAGCGTTATGAGGAACACACTGAGGTGGTTTGGCCATGTGGAGAGGATGGAGGGTGAAAGACTGACGAAGAGAGTGTATGTGAGTGAGGTGGAGGGGGGAAGAGGGAGGGGGAGGCTGAGGATGAGATGGAGGGATGGGGTGGAGAGGTATATGAGAGAGGGGGGTGTGAGTTGGGAGCAGGGCAGTGAAATGGCGGGGGACAGGGCGACTTGGAGGCGATTTGTTTGTAGCCACCCCAAGCGGGATTGAGGCGTCTGGCAATAGATAGATAGATAAACGTAAGACCTGCAGAAGATATCTGCATATAGCGGTATTATGCCTACACAAGGAAATTTTTGAGAAATACTGCAGTTTCGATCCAAACTGGACCTTTCTTCATTTACGAAGTGTATTATCCCAATAATTAACATTTCTGAGTGAGGGCTTCATTTTCACAAACGGCTTAGGGCGATGTGATATCAGAGACACTTGCATAAGCGTTAGGTTTCAATAGCAGTATGGACTCGAGTTGTAACTGTTAGACTGTCGACATTTGGACGCAAGTTGTAACTGTTAGACTGTTAATATTTGGAGACAAGTTGTAACTGTTAGACCGTCAAAATTTAGACACAGTTGTAACTGTTAGATCGTCAAAATTGGGACACTTTTATAACTATTAGACAATCAGCATTCCTCTGCAGATACAGCTATTGAATTTTTCGTGTGTTTAGCATTTCCTCGACCCGGCATGTGTGTCCGGTTATTCTGAAACTGGACGATACATTGAAAAGTAAGGTTACTTCCGCCGGTGACACGGCATCGGCATCCGGTTCTAGATGGGGAACACGAAGATACGAAGCCACCCGACCTCGCGGAAAATTGGAACGTCAAAATTGTCAGAGTATCATTTCTCTGTACATTCCTTCTGTCATTATTAAATTCTTCATCGGTTGCCCGTAGCCAGGTCGGTAAAGTTGAGGACAAACGTTCGCCTTCTGTTCCAGTGCGTGTACTTCACATTAAGACTTGTCTGTCACTTTCCTCCCTGATACATCATGGCAAAGGACATCATTTCTAGGCAGAGAAACATACACAGCCTCCCTCAGAGTTGGAAATAATAGCCAGTAAAGTTGAAAGTAAAAGATCTAAACAATAGGTGAACATTTGTTCTTGACTGGCCTATTGGCAACGGTTCTCTCTCTCTCTCTCTCTTTTTTTTCTTTTTCTTTCCACGGTCTTTGTGTATCTGTCCCGGAGTACAAAGCAAACAACACTGATGATACTAACCCACCGCCGAATAGTCATCAAGTGTTGGGTACTGCAGACTTACCAAGCTGATTTTATAGTCATGGAGAGAGAGAGAGAGAGAGAGAGAGAGAGAGAGAGAGAGAGAGAGAGAGAGAGACTAGGACAGACAGACAGACAGACAGACGAGGCCGAAATATTATCCCTGACGGTACATTTTATATCCTTGGTTTCGTTGTATCTACTCCTGCATCGCCAGCTCTGCCGTCTGTCTGCGTTGCCGTCAGTCCCCCCCTCCCTCTCATTCCTTCTCACAACGACTGTGATACTACGGAGAATTTCACCAGGGTAATGTGTGAGATGTTGCCAGGTAAACTCGAGCACTATTACTTTCTCCAGTTTGTATGGTTTTCACATTTACAACTCACTATTTACATGTATTATCTATCTGTTTGTATATATATTTGCTCTTTTTTTTTTTTTTTTTTTTTTTTTTTTTTTTTGTCCACTCATCCACCCATCTTTGTAAGTGTATCTTCCCATCAGTGCACACCTACTATTGTCGGCACTCACTGAGCGTGATAATATTTGACACAGCGGACGAGAGATCTGCTAATAAACTCGTGAATTAAGGTGTCAGGTTGGTATCCCTGATCTACTGAGCCTTAGGTCTGGCGTCGGAGGCTTCGTAGCACTGCTTACTGAGCAAATTGTTTTGCTTCTTATCACTACCCTTTACGTTACTTAGAGAGTTTGAGTATCAACAGAGGTTTCATAATAATTATAAACGAGGACGTTGATATGTAATATGCAGAATAAATCGCTGTCTAAGAAGTGTTACGAAAGAACCCCAAACCACTTTGAATATAAACACGCTCATTCGATGCTCAGATTTTCCAAGGTGAAGCAGTTTCGTAGGCAACACATTCCTCACATTATATGCCAGTCGAGAACCATCTGAGGTGAAAGTCTATCCCAAAATAAACGAATCTGCCTACCGATCACCCCCTCTGCGATGTTGTTATCTTTGTCAAACTGGTGATATGGCATTCTCGGTTTCAGAATCCATGCACTACTATATTCACGAGTTAGTGATGTGGTTAATACTATAGTAGTTCTACGATACACATACTTTTCATGCGTTGTTCGTTGGATGTTGTATAAACTGGATAGTTAGGCCTGTATAGTTTTCCATCAGCCCAGTCTAAAAATGTTTATGGTGGTTGTCATTGTATTATGACGTGTAAAAAATACCTAAGGTGGTAACCTCGGATGCGATGGGTGCCAAGCAGACAAATAGCACTTTGATTTCTACATTATCTAGAGGATAATGCTTTGCTTTTTTGAGACCTTCTTTCGAACATTATGTCCATTGCTATGAATAACTCGTTTTACATGACATTAAGCTACGGGAGTTATACTATATCGGAAGAGAGAGAGAGAGAGAGAGAGAGAGAGAGAGAGAGAGAGAGGGGAAGTGGTTGGGAGGGGAGAGGAGACTGAGAGAGGGAGGATCAGGTGTACCAACCTTTAGCTCGTATTCACGGCTTCTTTGCCAGTAACAGTTGCGAAGGGTATCGAAACAAAGGGTGCTGATAAACATTTTAGTGGGAGAACCTATGTATGTAAAAGATTAATATATATACATATAGATAGATGGATAGACTGGCTGATTGACTGATTGACTGATTGATAGATAGGCCGATATTGCATGTCACCGTATTTTGCATGTATGGTGGCCCTCCCTCCAGTCATATCTGTCCCCACACAGGAACTACCCTCCGTCTTGCAACAAAACACCCTGCCTCACATACTTTCCTACTGTATTCCCCCGCCATATTCCTGGTCTTCCTCTTCTCCACCCACCCAACATTCACACAAAGACTCTCCTCGTCAGTCAGCCACTCACTCACTCACTTTTGCTGTACACAATCACAGAAAGCTTGGTCATTGCTCTTGACTTAAACGGTACACATATCACAGGTGGAGAGATTGTTATCTCTGGCCCATCTGGATCTTAAATAATTGGAAAGTATGGCCTGTGTTCTAGTCAGCTTTTAAAGTTTTCTAATAATTCCCTTAATTTATTTTGCTTAGTATACTTTAACTTCTAACTTAAAAAAAGAATCTTTTTAACTTCTTGATTCCGGCGACATACTCTAAACTTTATTCGTTATCTCAGTTTTAATAACCTTAAGATAGGAATTTTGAACTGGAGGGTTTAGATATACCATTCCATAACATCCTCTGTACTAGGTAACTCTCTATAGTTGAATATAATGTGGTGGTTGTTTGATTTGCATAAAAAATCACTGGGCTGAAGGGGTTAATAGGAACATAGTTTCCACACGCTGCGTTAAAAGTTAATAGTAATCAGCTCTACAGGGTGAGTCAGAAGTAGCGCCCGATTTCTGTTTTTACGGCTGTCAGTTGATTGTTTGTTTGCCATTTGTATTACAGTGTACAAGAAGGTGGTAGCTTTCCAAACTCTCAGCAATAACCTGCAAAACAAAAACAAAAAGAATTAACTAAGAAAATTATTAATATGCAATACAAATATTAACATGACCTCCCAGAATCTGGGCGCTACTTTTGACTCACCCTGTATGTAAATGGGAGATGGTAAGGGATAGAAGCTGGTAATGCCCCAAAGCAGACGAGACCACTAACCTCTGTCTTCCATGGGTCGTGGTCTAGTGGCCTAACCCCTTGAATCAGATGGCATGTTTTATAGCTGTATTCATGTTATTTCCAGACGATTTCATTTCACTCAGAGGAGAGTTTGAAATAAAGGAATCCGGTCTGGTATTGATCAGTTCCTTTAATACTCGAGTTGATTAAAAGTGTCGCATAACTCTGCTGCAATTGAGAATTTCAAGAGGAATAACGAATCCCAGTGAAGAGGTTATGGAGGCTCCCCTCCACATCTCTTATTATTTCATTATTGTTATATTAATTATGCCACTCCAGTAGTGCAAAGATACAGGTTATATACAAGAAAAAAAAATTGTGAAATGAACAAATTATATCAGCAAGGAAGAATTACTAGAAAGCTTCCATTACCCATTTACCATGCAATTATGCTTTTATAATTCCGTTATTCGCAATGCAACGCTCTTTAGTGCATTCTTTATAGCCTAATGAGACACGTGAAAAATTATAAACGTGCAATAGACGTGAGTGGAAATATGAAAAGATAAAAGGGGATACAGCAAAGTTAGCATTTGTTCTAATTAACACTCATACTCCTGTAACTCACTCTCAGCTAAAACAAACAGGCTGGAGTTAGGTGGAAGAGAATGCTAGAGTTATCACTACTATGAGAGGGCTAATTGTGCCAGTTTTAACTGTCCGAGGGTCGTATACTCACTTTCACCTAAATTTTGTTACCTGCCTTTAGCTTGAATAGAATACTAGAGTTGTTCCGACCATCACAAAGTTAATGATAATAAGAAAAAGTTAGCATTTGCCCTGACTGAATCTCTTGCTGTTAAATTATTTCATACTGACATTCCCAAGGTAACGGTACGCCTGGTTGGAAGTCAATCACTGCCTTTGTTTCATTCACCATCCTTCTCTTTGGTGTTCGAAGTCCAAAGGCCACGGGCTAATTGTAAAAGAAACCTATCTCACACCAAACTCGTTGTGAAGGGTTTCATAAAGCCTGAAGAATATAATCAGTTGCCGAATGCCCAGTTAAAGTTTTGAAACGTCATCGCATGCACTGTTGAGGAACTTTATTTATTTATTATTACCTCCGCCACCGACATTAGCCATACCCAAACCTGTTCATGCCCTGTTTTCCACAGTATAATTACTTCCGCCAGTGAACCTGGAGGAGGTTATGTATTCACCTATGTTTGTTTGTTTGTTTGCCCAGACGATCTCTCCAAAAGTTCTCAATGAATTTCAATGAAATTTTGTGGAAGGGTGGGCCATGGGCCAAGAAAGAATCTATTAAAATTTAAGGAGAATCCGGATCCGGAGTATCCCTCACCATATCCCGAAAAGTTCTCAGTGAATTTCAGTAAAATTTTGTGGAAGGGGTGGTCATGGGCCAAGAAAGAATTGATTAAATTTGGGGGTGGATCCACCCAATATCTCCACGGATCCGCATCGAGATCAGTTTTAATGGCAATGGCATTGGCGGAGGTATGCGCTCTCTGAGTGCTTTCTAGTTTAATATAGATTTATCCGATTCTGGACATATGCCAGGAAGCCCGTTCCCTCGGTACAACTATCCACTTATGACAGGAAGAGTGTCAACCATAAAAAAAACGATCGAGGCAATTTTCAAAATGTAAAACAAGAAATTCTACATTTCCATTGAGAAAGGTGAAAGTAATAAGCTATTAACACAGAACGACGCTTGGGGTTTGGGGGAGGGAGCACAGCCACCGACCCCTAATCGCGATGCTACGAGGAAATATCCCCAGTTTTTAAAATAAAGGAAGATAATTTTTAAAGATAAACTTTATTTACAGGCTGGGTATATTGCAGACACCATGAAAACTGCACCAGTGAGTTCGGAGAGGCGGCCCACTGCCGTCTTCGACTCTAAAATATTATAATACCCGCAGTTTTCAAGATAAAGGAATGAAATAAGTCGTGTAAAGATTGAGGCTGAAGTAGATTTTGAACACTGTGGCAACTGAGAGTGAATTTTGGGTAAGGGAAAGCAGTTCCCGATTCCGACCATCAAGTTCGTTCGCTCGAAGATTTCCTGCACATATAGTGCAGGCCGGGCCATACGTTAGCCCGGTCAGTGGGGTATGGGCTGATTAAAAAGTAGTAAGTGGGGAGGACAGGACCTGGGGAATGCCCAGCACACACGTCCTGTCTCCTGACTGGCTTTGTGGTGTGTGTGGACCATCAAGAACATATCCACCATTTTCAAAGATACATATGCGTAGTAACGGGTGTTGTGTGTTAGTGGGTGGATGGGTATGGACAGGTCATGTTTAGTGATCATCCACCCGAGAAAATTGCCTGACTAAGTTTAACTTTAACAAATAATAATGTATGGGAGTGAAAATTTTGAAATATTGTTATCGGGCATGATTCATTTAACTTATTATCCAGGTGAAACTGTCAACGCCGGGTCCCACTGACCATAATAATCTGACGTAATTCCGGGCCAGACGGTAAGCGGTGAGCCAGCGTCGTCGTACACCGTGTTCGGCCATATTTTCGGCGCTGGCTGCCTGGATATGACACATTTGCATAAAAAATCGTGAATATCAATGAGGTAGGGAACGGACGCCGCATACTGATTTTAATTTAGGTGGAAACAGTGATTGTGGTCGGGCATACTGATATTTGTAATTATGGGAGGCGTTGTGAGAGAACTGATGGTGAGTGTGTTGTTGATTGTGGTAGTAAAGGTGTGTCGGAGATTCACTGTGCTGGTGGTAGTTAGGAAGACTGATTACTATGATTCATGGTGAGTTGATGAGGGAGAGGAGGAACTGTATGGATGGTGGTGGTGGTGGTGGTGATGTTCTTGATGATAGTGGTATTATTGGCAGGGTTAGTGATGGTATTGTTGATGGTGGGGGCAATTATGGTGTTTTTGATAGTGGGGGTGATGGAGTCGTTGGCAGTGGTGGTGATAGAGTAGTTTTAATGGTAATGATGATGGTATAAAAAGGGTGAAGAGGTTTGTTTGATAGTGGTGGTGATGGTTTTGTTGATGGTGGTGGTAATGAAGTTAATTGTAGTGGTGATAATGTTGGTGGGGGTGGGGGTGTTGTTAATGGTGGTGTTGACGGTGTTAATGATGGTGATGGTAATATTCATGATGACCACGGCGGAGATATTAGTGTTATTGGTGGTGGAGATGGCAGTAAAGGGGTAAACGGGACTTTGAGCGAACGCTGTGTTACCACAGTTTCCCTCTGATATATTATTTCTTCATGATGGTACATGAGTTCTGGTGTAAAGCGAGGCGCCGTAGCATTCATCACACGCTCAGTGCCAAATTCTACAGTCTCCGCTGCCAACCTGCCGTGTCGACGAAACTGAAATAAAAACTTTGTTATTGATGAGAAGATTAAAGCCAGAAATGGAGCATTTTTCCTTGGTGATTTCGCCATCAAAATGTAACAAACACGTTAACATAAGATTATAGACGCAATATCTGATATTTAATTGCTAGAGCTGATGCCAAAAAACACAATTTTACGACGGATTCATTTATATTTCATTTCGTAATTGAGGCGCTTACAGGTTACAGCCGAACATTCTTCTGGAAAACCCGAGATTCCAAAAGGTTCCTACGCTTATATGGGTGAGTTTTTAGTTGATAACATAATTTACTGAATGAATCACAGGCAGAAAGAGTTTCAACTCTACTTCACGCAGGAGTAAATTTATTTGCTCCTGCTTTGCGTGACTGTCGGGTTGGTCTGGGCCGGGTCGGACCGGATCAGGCTGGGCACTGGGCAGCCCATTTCCAAACTTAACTGAGACTAAACATCGCTTGCTCGCTTCGCCAGCTCGCACATAACCAGGATATAAATATGTCAGGTGCAAGTAAACTTTAGGATTTAAGTCTGGAAACTAAAGTCTCAGCAGACTCTTTAGCAAGACCTAAGTCAATCATGTTCAGAAAAAAAATAAAGTTGAATTTTTTTTGTTATCATTATTACACTGGAAGTCTGCATTATATCTGTTGTCACTGTTTTCTTTATCGGAGGTACAATGTATGTTTTCAAGGTTTTCAGGTGGTACTGGGTCGGGTATATCTGGTCTATGAGCAAGAGGTCGTAAGGCAGATAGGTTTTATAAAGAATTTCTTTACTCTTTTTATTGTTTTATCTTTGATTACATGTGCAGAAATTGCAGTCATAACTGTGATTCTTTGGTTCCCTTCAGATCACTGGAACACTAAAGCGATTTTTTTTTCTTTGTTCTTTTTGCCCATTGCGTAAGTCCTTCAACACAAACAGACCAGACTTTATGGGGACCCCATGATTTTTCCTGGTCTCCACGTTTCGCTCCAAAACATACATAGTACGCTTTCTTAAAAAGTCTAATATTTTTCTGTTGTTTCCCAATGACAAAGTGTACACAAATGTAACAGAAATCGTCCGAACAGTTAACAGAACCTCGTGTAGTCATTGCCAATTAACCTACAGCTGACTCAAACAAATAGTAAGGTACAGTGAACCCCCGCTACAAAAATAAAACTCGTACAGTGCACTTCAGAACAGTACCGAAGCTCATCATACTCTTCCAATGTGCGTCCGAAAAGTACTGAGGCAAGATTTAAACTGGCATACTTCTTTGTTTCCCCTTCCAAAGTTAATTCTCACCTGTTGATATTCATGTTCAGTGCTTTTAGAAGGAAAATAAAAGTGCCAGGTTCGCATTTAGATCGGCAGTTTAATGAGTTATTGACTATGGTATCTTATGAGACAGGCCAGAATCTGATCAGCTTAAAAATGTCTGGGCTGTATGATATCAGAATCTAATTTTGAGGGCAACTGTACACGGTTATAAAACCAGCATAATGATCCAATTCAGCATAGGGAACTTAACAAGAAACAGGCAATAAAGCTTGAACATTTTTTTTCCATTGCAGACCTGCGAAATGGTTGCAGAACCCTTTACTAAGAAAGGTACCCAATAAAGTTACTGATGTATTTAAGGGATAAAATTAATAAAGAAGACCGACTGAAAGGGTTCAAGGTTCTCATTTTGCTTGGGCAAGGATTTGGAGGTGTAAGGAGATCAAGATTTAGGATGTTTTTCATTTTATTTTTCTTTATTATATTGTATGCTCTTTAAGACACAACAGTTATCCTACCTGCCACACACCTTCACATATAACCACTTCGGTACTAATACCTTCCATATCTAATGCTACCTTATTCTGAACTGCTGTGATAATATTAGCTGGGATTATTTTTTGTTATGACATGTTGATGGATCTTGCTGATGAGAAGCAAAGTCTGTTTTAACGCAATTCAATTTTTTTTTTTTTTTTTTTTTTTTTTTTTTTTTTTTAATGCGAGGAAGAAGGAACCAAAGGCCATGGCCCGCAGTAACAGTTCCCTCCAAGAGAAAAACAAAATACAATAGAGAGCCAAATTCAAGATCCGATCATTTTGAGATGCCTGGACACACTGCGTTTGAAAGACTGGAGATCATAGGCAGCAGGAAATACAGACAGAGGGAGACAGTTCCAGAGTTGACCTGTTGCATAAATGAAAGACTGGGAGTAACGGTTAACTCTTGCATTAGAGAGTTGGACAGAAAAGGGATGAGAGTTTGCTGCCAGACGGGTGCTACGCGCCCGTCGTAGAGGTGGAGGAATGCAAGCAGACAGTTCAGAGGAGCAGTGACCATTAAAGTAGCGATAGAAAAGAGATAAAGATGCAACAGTGCGGCGAAGAGACAGAGGTTGAAGGGAGTCAGTAAGAGGAGGAGAGTTAATGAGACAAATTGTTCTGTGCTTAGCCTGGATCAGACTATTCTATTGGACAGCAGATCACCTCACTAGCCTGATTTCTAAAAGTAAAAAGGCCTATGGAATTTTTTAATCGCTCTAGGAGATTTACGTCACACACACACACACACACACACACACACACACACACACACACGACACATATGCACCAAGTAGGTAGTGAGCATTGCCTATGCACAAGATTATGCTCTCACACACAATATGCAGAATCCAGATTGCTGTTGTATCACCCAAATTGAAATAAACTTTTTAACGGAATGTGGTCATAGTTCTTCCCTAAGTCTACTAATACCATGTCGGATCACTTCCTTCTAAAACAGCTCCAAGCTCGCGCAGGGGGCGGAGCATCGGAGTGACGTCGACTGGCTCTGGCATGAAAATGATGAATCATGAAACCCCAGGGCCCAGGCCCAGTGTTCAGTTGACTCCTAACCGTGACGGTGGGTGTATGTTTGCTCCACTTATTAGACCATGACACATTTTCAGTCCGGAGAAGTGAGGAAAGGGACTAAAATGTGTGAGGGAACTTGTAGGGGTGTGAGGGAACCTACTGCTATATTATAGGGTTAAACGAGCCCACACTTCTTCCCCTTCTTCATTTTCCTTTATCATAAATGTTTAATTTGAGTCTGGCCTTTTTTACATTTTCTGTTACTTAAGCCAGCTGATGTCACACAAGCCACGGCTCCCTGCGCGCTGATGGAAAGTGAACCGACATGGTATTAGTAGACTTAGGTTCTTCCACAATGATACAGAATTAGACACAATGATACAGAATTAGACGGACATAGCGTACGGTAAGGAAAAAAAAAAAAAGAAAGACTCCTGTTTACTGGCGTGGTGCGGAACATATAGAGCCACGCCCATAAAAGCACAGTTATTCACAATCACAGACATATAAACATGAAAATAATTCACAACTTATCATTTACATTCAGAAACGCACGTACGCGAGAATGGATACACACAATCATTCACAGTGGAATACAGATTCACGAACGAACAATAGTACACACAATGCCTCACATACAGAAGAAAATTCGCACAAAATTCCACGCACAAAAAGCTTCCTATTTCTCTTTCGTCCCACTCTCTCATTAGAGCCATTTCAATATTCAGGACAGGAAAGAACGCTAGATAACACAAAAACGCTGAACCAGAAGCGACAACTCAAAAACCCCAACTGTCCTGAATACATTACTGAATTTCCTCGGATTAGAGAGGGGGGGGGGCGAGTTATGCGTACATTTTTGCGTTCACACGCATGTGTTCGTTCATCCGTCCCGCCGCCCCAGTCCCTCTGCTTTTACGTCGCGCAGGGAATCCTTGGATAGTATTTTTACGCCCCAGTGCCCAGCTCTAAAGGGAATGTGAAAATATCCTGTTAGTAAACAGAAGGAAGAATGGATTAGCATTCTCAGAATCCTATGTTTATTCTTTGCATAATGACCTTATATAACGGTCACTGGAAGAGATGTTTCCACGGTCAGAGAATAGACAGTGACGGGATCAACGTTTCCAGGTTCCAGCGACACATTAATAGGCCTATAAAATCGTTAGCAGTTAGCCGGAATATAACCTTGAGGTGTTTCGATCATGATTGGATGATTAATACTCTCAGACTCATTAGCTTACGCTTAGCTTAAGACAATCGACTGGAGATACGTAGAACCGAGTACACGAGTTATCTCCACCGAGAGACGGTTATTGGTGACAGCATTAATTATTTTATGCATTTTTGACTCTCTAATCTAAATTATATTTATCCGACGTTTATAGGAGAAAATATTAAAGTTGGCCCGACCGTAGACTTAATGAAAAATTGGAGGTGAGGTCCAGTGAACCAGAGTAAATCCACCTGAGAACGAGGGACAAATTAAAGGGTTATCCACTTCACTCCAGTGACTTATTTTATTTCTCATGCTACAGCCAGGCGACTTGATTCAGTTTTGGAGACTTTTTGCAAGGGAGAGTTACTTATACAATGACCTTAATTATTAATTCCTTCATTACTGGAGGTCTGTCGTCAGATGTGTAATATCCTCTGGTGAGTCTGGTGGTAGCAAAAGTGAAATTAACTAATACATCACCGGATTAACTGTGTTGAAGTTGCATACATATTCAGTTTCTGCTGCCTTAGACATTCACGAGAATATGATCCTCAGAAGTTCGTTTACTTCCAGAGGAAGCAATGTCCAAAAGTCTGTCCGGTCCCTGCAAAACAAATCAGCTAGTGGCCTCGTGACACTGAGATCGGAATCAGGCATATCACAACGCAAATTTTTCAATCATGTAGGTCGGGGAAAAAATTAAGTGAAAATACTTCGTAAATTCGGCCATGTTCTGGGATTTAGTTTTTCACTGTCACCTGCATCACGTCTGACACTGGGGAAAAAAATGCCTACAACGTGGCCTAATGAATCTGGGTGGTGTTTGTCCAGTTTTTATTCAAGCTTCCAAGAGGCATAAAATTCCAGAAGAATATGTTCGATTCCGGCTGCAGCGTGACGAAGCCTGAAGATCTGGAGCCCCCAAAATTTCAGACGTGTTTTCAAGACGAAGTCATGATAACTTGAATTATTTTACCCCAGCCATGATGTTAGAAGAAAAGAGGAGAAAATTACTAAAAGTTTTCAAAGCAGATTTCGATTATGAGATGAATATCAAGATAATTCTTTGTACCCTGGATAAGCAAAGACATCTCAGTGGAATTTCTTGTTATTCACAATACCCTGGCTAAGCGTCTGAGTAGATGTATTGATAACTAGAGGGGCACTCAGTGGAGCGCATCTCTCCGACAAGGGCAACGTAATTTCCAAACCATTCTTCATAATGGGTTAGGGTTTCTTATCAATGATTAGGGTTTTGCAATAAGTGTTTTCCGGATCCAGAATCTGTACTACGATCCGGATCGGTTCCAAAAGTTAATTGATTGTTTCCTAGGACATGGACTATCTAACCACCAAATTTGGTCCAAATCTCTCTTTTAGTTTTTGAGTAAACCCGCAGACAGACTTTAAAACAAACAAACAAACAGACAGGGGTGAAAACGTACTCTTCTTGTGGAAGAGAACAATTTCAAAGTGGCCCTGATCAAGCGATGAAGGCTCAGTTAGTGTACTGACTTCTGCTTAATTTGACCCTCATGTGCATACACATCGAGGTTATTAACCTCTTCGGTACAGTGACGCTTTTCTGTACCGCATTTTCGTTAGCAGACGGTGATACCTGAAATATGATGCAATTGTTGAAGTAAGGTTTAGCTTTTACACCTTGTCACTGCACTGCGATGATTGTCATGCAATACAAAGTCCCCTACCGGATTATAACCATACATAAATGTACTGTGTTTACAGTGTGGGTATTATAACAATACGTGTGTACTGCTATTCAGTGGTCTCCCCAGACAACACACAGAGCGAACACGAATGTAGGTATGGCTGTTATGTATGACAGCACTTGACCTTGTTTGAGCCCCAAGGGAGGCCTCGATCCTGGGAGTAGATGGCTGTTTGTTGGGCACGACACACCACCATGGTATGGGGAACAATTGTGTGAAGCTATATCATCGCATCAAACTCTGTCCATGCATATGGAAGTTACAGAGAGGACACGAAACTGCGGACGAACTGGCGGACGTACTGACAGAACAGCGCAAACATATTGTCCCCGACCTACTTGACTGGTAGGGGACTAATATCCCCAGGGTGTGGGAAGCAGATGGAATGAGATTATCACTATAGCAAGGGAAAGTTAAGTGGGTATAAAGGAGAGCAGGCCAAATATCAGTTTTTTTGTTTGAACTTGGCAGAAAGCGTCACAAAATTAAGGGCAGGCTGTTTACAAAAGGGAATTATCAATCTTTTCGCAGTTGTAGTTATTACAGCTCCATTATTTCATCACTGCTATTTATTTTCGCTATCAATTCTTCAACAATGTGTTCCCTTGCTATAACATTTTCTTTTTCTTTTTTTTTATCCTGTAGCCAACGATGTCTGTTTCGTCTCCTTGGAATCCTGTACTTATAATCTCTGCTGAACACTACAGCTTTGCCTTTCATACAATAAATTGAAGAGATGGTTTACGATTGTTCCTTTAAAAGAAAAAAGCCTGCGAACTACCTTTGTTTTTACTAAGCTAACATACTGGGCAATTTCTGTTGTTGCACAAACATTTTCGAAAGTGGGTTAGCCACTCATGTCGTTTAGGTCAGTGTAGGGTTATATCAGTCCGTGCAGTTTATACTGTACATGCATTATTAGTCAAATAAAGGAAAATGACATAAAAACTTCGTGAAAAAATGACAGATAAACAGAATCATAACATTTTGAGCGATTCTCGGCGCGTGTTACCATCGACATAGATGTGAGCATTTATTCAAGTACTGCTTGCTTATTTATAGTAATTATAACATACAGACCGTTATCTAGTTTAACAGATATGGTCTTCGTGTTTTTTATGAACCGCTGAGTATTATATTCTTAGAAACACAAGATGAATTATTTTAAAAATAAATGTTATCGATCATCTGGTGTCTGTTGCGATGACATTGGCGGCCAGTCAGCAGCCGCGAATCAACACACTCTACTCGCCCCATACATTCAGGTGCACAGGTCAATCAAATAGGGTATAGTAAAGGTACCGTATAAGACATCTTCGGGTTGGATGGACCAGAAAGAAAATAATAATGAAGTGAGAGAGAGAAAGCAGACAGAGAGAGAGAGACTAACAGAGAAACAGACAAATAGACAGAGAAGGAGAGATTAGTCGTACATCGCCTAGATCACCTGACAGAGATGCGTGTGACTTCTGGGCGTTCTCCAAACTGGTGCTCGTGACAAAGCTACATCGTTTTGACAGAACCGACAGGACCATATTTATCAGAAACAAAGAGCGTTCTGAGGAACGCCAAATGACAAGGTCGCTGTAATAAGTGTGTTGATGCAGGAGCAACGTACTTTGTGGGTGAAAATTCAAGCACGAGTATTTCTCTCATGTTCAGTAAAACTGAGCTTTCCTACCATTAACTGAACTATTTGATCACGCCTTGTAGATTTCTTGTCATATGCAAGTATACAGTAAGTAGACGTCTGTAAATGCATACCTACAGTGTCATAAATATTACAGTATAACACTAAAAAGGTGATTCTTCTACAAAATCATCAGTAAACTTAACCTACACTGAAGTTTACACCTACAGTGGGAGATGAAAATTAAAGTCCGAAAAGATAATGGTTTAGAGGATGTCCCGTTTCCATCCTCTCCCTCTCGTCCGGTGTGTATTTCGACGACCCTTCAAAGCTTAAACTTTCATTAAGATGTGTTTCTAATCCATGTATGCATAAACTGGACAGTATTTACCAAAGATCTGTGTTTTGCACATACCGCTAAGTAGGTCTGTGAAAAGTTACCCACAACTAAAGAAAAAGTTATCTACATAGACTTGATAAGCATTGATTAATAAGTCTGGGAGTATCTAGGCACCTTTACAGAGCCAGGAGACTTTACTATCTCATGGTCGAGACAACTTATATTTTATGTGTAAACCAACTCCAGATTATTTTATTCAACTGAGTTACAGTGGGCCAAGAAGGTTAATTCTTACGTCATTAATCCTCTCATAATCAGAAAGACTCTAGTGTTCTATCCCTGTTAACGTAAGACGAAATTATTCAGCTGAGGCTTAGTCATGGGAAGGCGAGAGAGTTAAGGAGGAATAGAGAACCTTAAGCAATACCCTTTCCGTATTTCTAGATGAAGAACTTCAGCAATATCGGACAATGACTTAATCTCAGGAAATTTGTACTGTATACTGACTTTCACGATCATCAAACTTGTATACTGACTTTCACGGCCAGCTGCTGTGGAGCTGGATAAATTTCCTCTTTTGTGCTGAAACATGATTTTACTGAGAGAATTGTACGACCAGACTTCGTAACGGCGGTGGAATACATGCGTAAAAGAATTGTTCCCACATATGTTGTTTCCTTGGAGGACGCAAGATTTCCGATCTGACTTTGACCTTGCTCACGTACAGCAGGGACCTCGTAGAGTCATAACTAACGACGATCAGCGTAGGTTAGTATACAACTTTTCCAAACGTGGGTATAATTCTTCCAAGTGAAGTGTTCACGAGTCGCTACACAGTGGTACCTTGACAAGTTGCAGTCACCTTCATTTCTGCATTCACAGAAACTGGAAGTTTCGTTCTGTAAGGCAGCTCTGTTTTCGTTCATATTCGTACTGGACGAGCGTGTACATACGAAATGTATTATGGAATAAAAGAAATTAAGAAACTGCTTTAAAAGATTTCTGTAATTTAAAGTGTTTCTCAAAACAGCCTGGGATCGAACTCACGTCATTTCAATCAGCAGCCAACTTCTTTAACCACCCAAGAACAAAAGAAGTAAAAGACAGTGAAATGTAGTTACTTGTGGCCGCGAAAGGACCGTCCCAGCAGTATATCATTAACGAGCAGCAAAAACATAAATTGCGACCTTTTGCCATTTTTGTCTCGAAGGAAATGGTGGCCATGTTTCATTCGGCACCGGTGCTGGATTAAGTCATATTCCTTCTATGTGGTCTCTTCCTTCGGTAGCTTCTCTTGTCATTCATTCCCTTTATATTCTCTGTCTGTCTGTCTGTCTGTCTGTCTCTGTCTGTCTGTCTGTCTGTCTGTCTGTCTCTCTCTCTCTCTCTCTCTCTCTCTCTCATTCTGTCGCCCGTTCATTCATTGTGCCGGTATCTGTTCTTGTCGCACTGTTCCTGCACTTTCCGGTCTCAGGCAACGTTCCCCTTTTGCACTCTAGTTAAATTTCCAACATGTACACCCGAAAAAACAAATTTCTAACCCCCTAGTAGCCGGAATCGCGGTCAGTGACGACTAGGCGATCGGACATCCCACACCCACCGCCCCTATTCCAACCCCAGTGTAAATGTTGTTGGATATATGGGAAACGGCCGAAAGTAGGGATGGTACAATGAATCAATATTGTTTTTATAGACAGTCACAACCAGTAGGAAAAGGTATATTTAGGCCTTTTATGTGCAATACTGCGCCGTTATCCACAACATAATTGTAGGGATATGAGAAACCTTCATTGTGCTATGTGATAATTATACTTGCGTCCCATATAATAATGTTACAAAGAAGTATAGTATAGTAAACAACATTTATTGAAAGATATGGTGTTTCACAGCCATTCTCGCCCTAACTTCCACCACCCTTCTCTCTTGGTTCCCCTCTCCACCCCACGCCTCTCGTCCCCCACTCCCACCCTTTGTTAACCAGCATAAATTAGGATAATGATGAAATGATCCGTCAGTTATTGATCATTTTCTATCATCATACACCTCTGTATTTAACACCAACAAATCAGTAACATAATACTTCGGTATATTTGCCATTTATTTCATCCTGTTGTAAGCTGTTACGCGACATTCTGCAAGTTGGACCTTGTGTTACAAGGACATATGGTTGTTTATCGTTAACACAGGTTATTTGTGGTTTTCGACTTCGATTAATTCGTATTAACGTGGCAATTTAAGCATTACTTTATAAACACATAAGGTTCATGGTCTTGTCATTATTGTAACGAATCAGGGATCGGCTCTGAGGAACCACAAATTCTCTGCTTTAACGAAAATATTCCGACCTCTTGTCACAACAGTGACACAGTGTCATTTTGTATACGATTGACCCACTTTCAGTCGAATACATAATGACATCACCCCCTTTGTAATGCTATCACTTTCGTCAGACAGGTGATATTCCATTCAAAGTTTCGTAAGTCATGCACTACTACATTAACGTGTCACTGATGTGGCTAATATTCTAGTAATACTACGATACATACAGTATTTTATATATTTTACATGCTTTGTTCATGGAGTGTTGTAAATACTGAACAGTTAGGACTATAAATATTGCCATGAACCCATTCGTAAAATGCTAATGGTGGTTGTCATTCTATCCCAACATGTAAGAAAATCCTGAGGTTGTAACCTTGGATACGATTTTTGACAAGAAGACAAATAGCACTTTGATTTCTATAGCATTTAGTGGATAATGTTTTGAGGCCTTCCGTCAAACATTATGCCCATTGCTATGAATTATTCCTTATACATGGCATGAAGCTACGGGAGTTATTCTCTATCTACAGAGAGAGAGAGAGAGAGGGGGTGGAAGGGAGGGGTGGAGATATTGAGGGAGAGAGGGTCAGATGTGTATCAACCCTTACCGCGTGTTCACAGCTTCTGTACCAGTGATGGTTGTAAAGGGTATCGAAGCAAGGGGTGCTGATAATGATTTTAATGGCTGTACAGTGAGCCACGTTTCCGTCTTATGGACACTATGGCTGGATGGTAATAAGACTGTCCGTTATTGTGAGAAAGAAAATAAAAGGCCTCTTGTGATATGATTCGTTAACTGTTGACTAAATCTTGTCAGTACTCGGTGTTCAAAGTTTTCACGATATGTTTAACGACAGCCTTAATTAAGAACACATGTGGTAAGTACAGACGTACAGTACGAAACATAGTAAATATTGTATGCTATCGGTATGAAGTTATGCATGGAAGTGGTATTTCCATACTCTTAACCTCTTGAGTTCTGTGACGTAGTTTTCAATTTATCAGACAGATAATTAGCCAGAGGGAGATACCTCGTTAAGTTGTATTTCCTCACTCTTAACCCCTTGAGTCCGCTGACTAAGTTTTTAACTTGTCAGGCCACAGCCAGGCTAGTTTTATTGAGCTTGAGGGAGATACCTCATTGAGAGGGGGGTTAATGAAAGCTATAATACTGTACATCGAACCTCTTCAATTCGGAAAGTCCAGTCTAAACTACTGTTAATACACTGTAATCGCCTGAGAGTAGGAAGATCGATATATAAAGTACATCATCGAAGTTAAGGAGTTAAATACTTAAAAAAACATTTTTCTCGTATCAGTACAAGTCAACGCAATTGCTCTCACAGTATGTGTTGTACTGCACGATTATGACTCTGTAAAGTTGACTTATTTATATACTGTGGCGAAAATTAAACCCAACACTCAAACCTCATGTGCTCGATCGTGAAGTAACTCCACCTTACGCGCTTACTCTCATCCCATATATCATTTTCTCGTCACGCTTCCTTCATTGTCATTTCTTACCTAATTTTCCCACACCTTATCCTAGCCTCTTTCACTAATCTTGTCCTCCACCTCACCTTGTCCCCCGTATCCCTACCCCGTTTATAAATCTTATCCCAGCCCTTTACTTAACCCAGACCAACACTTCCCTCTCTCCATTACACACCTTGTCATGTCCTGTTAATGACACTTGAAATCTTTTATTCCAAGGTATGTACCAAGCCTCTGTGCTAGACATCCAGGCCACGAACAGGGACACAGTCAACACTCTCCTGGGTGTGCTATTTACACACAGCTTCGTCCAGCGTCTCGTTGGGCATATTCCTGGTCCTGAACACATCGTACCCCTTCCTCCCATTTTCCATTATTTTTTTTTTCATTGACTCCTTTGTTTTATCTTTAACCTTTATAATGAAGGTTAACCTCTTAAGGAAATACCTATATAAATAAATACGTATACAATAATATAATATACATAACTCTCCAACTCGAATTCTTCCCGCTCCTTCTGGCACCTTGCCAAAAACCTTTCTAACAACTTTACCTCATCATCCTTCCCTCCTCTTTTCTATTCTGATGGTTCTGTACCTATTCCTTCTACTGATAAAGCAGGTCTTTTCGCACAGACTTTGTCCTCCAATTCCACCTTAGACGATTCCGGTGCTGTTCCTCCATCACTTCCCCCCTCTGACTTCCACATGGCTGACATTAAAATTTCTTCAGCTGATGTATTTTCTGCCATCACTGGCCTCAGTACTAACAAGGCATATGGGCCTGATGGGGTCCCTCCTGTTGTTCTCAAGAACTGTGCTTCTGTGCTTACACCCTGCCTAGGCAAACTCTTTCGCCTTTGTCTGTCAACTTGTACCTTTCCTTCTTGCTGGAAGTTTGCTCTCATTCAGCCAGTCCCAAAGGAGGGTGACCACTCCCAACCCTCCAACTATCGTCCAATTGCTTTAACGTCCTGTATTTCAAAAGTTTTCGAGTCAATTCTCAATGGAAAAATTTTAAGGCATGTTTCCTATCACAACCTTCTTTCTGATCGTCAGTACAGGTTCCGTCAGGGACGCTCCACTGGTGATCTTCTCACCTACCTTTCAGACTCCTGGTCATCCTCCTTTCTGGACTTTGGCGAAAGCTTTGCCATTGCACTTGACATCTCAAAGGCTTTCGATCGAGTCTGGCATAAATCTTTAATTTCCAAACTGCCCTCCTACGGTTTCTATCTTTCTATCAGTGCCTTCATCGCTAGCTTCCTTTCTGGTCGTTCTATAGCCGCTGTTGTAGACGGCCATCGTTCTTCTCCTAGATCTATCAACAGTGGTGTTCCTCAGGGCTCTGTCCTATCACCAACTCTCTTCCTTTTATTCATCAATGATCTTCTAAGCTGTACATCTAACCCTATCCACTCATACGCTGATGACTCCACCCTTCACCTTTCCATTCGGTTCCCGCAACGCCCATCTCAACAGTTACTTCAACAAACAAGGGATGAGGCTATGGCACACCTAATGTCTGACTTGGCTCGTATCTCTGACAGGGGTAAAAATAATATGGTTGTTTTTAATGCATCTAAGACTCAGTTCTTACACCTATCAACCCGACAAAATCTTCCACAGGTATACCCACTAATGTTTAATAATATTCAGCTTAGTCCTGCATCATCCCTGAACATGCTTGGGATTTCATTTACTCGGGACTTATCTTGGGAAGATCATATTACATCTCTTGTAAAATCTGCTTCCAAGAGATTGGGTGTGCTCAGTTGACTTCGCTCTTTCTTTACCCCTGCACAATTGTTGACTCTATACAGGGGTTTTATCCGCCCCTGTGTGGAGTACAACTCTCATGAGTGGGGAGGCTCCCCACATACAGCTCTTCTCAATAGGGTGGAGTCAAAGGCTTTTCGTCTCATTAACTCTCCTCCTCTTACTGACTCCCTTCAACCTCTGTCTCTTCGCCGCACTGTTGCATCTTTATCTCTTTTATATCGCTACTTTAATGGTCACTGCTCCTCTGAACTGTCTGCTTGCATTCCTCCACCTCTACGACAGGCACGTAGCACCCGTCTGGCAGCAAACTCTCATCCCTTTTCTGTCCAACTCTCTAATGCAAGAGTTAACCGTTACTCCCAGTCTTTCATTTATGCAACAGGTCAACTCTGGAACTGTCTCCCTTTGTCTGTATTTCCTGCTGCCTATGATCTCCAGTCTTTCAAACGCAGTGTGTCCAGGCATCTCAAAATGTACGGATCTTGAATTTGGCTCTCTATTGTATTTTGTTCTTCTCTTGGAGTGAACTGTTACTGCGGGCTCATGGCCTTTGGTTCCTTCTTCCTCGCATAAAAAAAAATACGTATACTATATATGTATATGTTTCTAAT
This sequence comes from Coenobita brevimanus, assembly GCF_032717465.1. Classification (NCBI taxonomy): domain Eukaryota; kingdom Metazoa; phylum Arthropoda; class Malacostraca; order Decapoda; family Coenobitidae; genus Coenobita; species Coenobita brevimanus. The sequence continues at coordinate 7,974,457 of NC_136994.1, read as the reverse complement.
ATATATGTATATATAAGTATATATGTATATATATGGTGTCTGTCTATCTATCTATCAATCAATCTTTCTATCTATATCTATATCTATCTATCTGTCTATCTATCTATCTATAACAGAACAGAGGAGGGAAAAACAAATGAATAAAAAAATAAAACTAATCCACACACCAGATTACTGGTATCCTCTGTTCATTAAATATCTGTAACAGTTAGATTTGACCAGCTGTAGGTTGAAGGTTGGAGGGAAACGACTCTGGGGAAGCGAGTTCCAGAGAGATGCAGTTCGGGGAATGAAAGAGTGCTGATAGGCAGATGTTCTGCAATATGGCTGAGTGACATTCCAGTCATGAGCGATTCCAGATGCCCGTGTAGCAAGAGGGAAGGCATGGAGAGGTGGCATCATGGACGCAACTTCGTCTGAGCATTTGTCAAAACAAAATCTGTAAAGTAATGCAAGGGAGGCAACATTCCTTCATACTTGTAGGGAAGGTAGTTTATTATTAATGGCAGGGTTGTTAATAATTCTAACAGCTTTATTCTGAATTTTGTCTAGTTGTTTTGATGCAACCTCTCCACATCCATTCCAGAAGGATGAGCAATATTCAGGTTGAGGGCGCACATGATTGTTATAAATTATAGGTAACTGCTCGTCAGTGAAGAAGTTACGGACTCTGTACAATAATCCAAGTTTCTTTGAGGTGGTTTTAGCAAGTGATCTAACATTAGAGGTCCAGCTGAGGGCATTGTTAAGTGAGACGCCGAGAATTTCAATACTTTTGGAGATGGGAATATTAGTAGCGCTAAAGGTAAAATACGAATCTGGCAATATCTGTGTATTAGTAAATTGTATATATTTAGTTTTACTAGCATTAAATGAGACAAGGTTGTTTTGTCCCCATTCACTGATCGTAGATAGGTCTTGATTCATGGAGATGGCTGTAATGTGTTAAGAGGTAGAGATATTAGATTTTGTAAATGGGTGTCTGAGTGTGAATGAACTATGTAGTGTTAAGTCATCTGCATATAAGTGCATGGGATTGTGAGTATAAGAGATCATTAATATGAACCAGGAACAGGGTTGGCGCCAGAACTGATTCCTGTGGCACGGCGGAGTTAATTGAGTGAAAATTGGAATATACATCATCTACTTTTACTCTTATTTTCCTGTCACTGAGAATTGAGGAAATCAAAGGAACAAAAGACATTAGTCCATAGCAAAGGAGTTTGGACAGAAGGGAACGGTGCCATACTCTGTCGAAAGCTTTAGAAATATCAAGAGCTACTACATGAGTTTCTCCATGTAGGTCAATTGATTGATGGATGGTATGAGTTAGGAGATTGAATATGTCAATGGTGGATCTTTCGTTGCGAACACCATATTGTCTATTACTAATAAAGTTGTTGGATTCAAGATGTTTAACAATGTGCTTATTAATTAAAGTTTCAAATACCGTACCACGAGAAGATGTGACAGCTATTGGTCTGTAATCAGAGGGGTCAGAAGAACTTCCTTTCTTCGGAATTGAGTGGATATTGGCTTCTTTCCATGAATTTGGGAATGAAGAAGTACGTATCCATATATATATATATATATATATATATATATATATATATATATATGGGTGTGTGTGTGTGTGTGTGTGTGTGTGTGATATATATATATATATATATATATATATATATATATATATATATATATGTACAGTATACATACGTATATACTGTATATGTATATATATATATATGCATAAGTATACATATGTATTAGAGTTCAGAAATCGTAGGTACTAAATACCATACTTTGCTGAAAATGTATAAAATGAAATAAAAAAAAATCGAGGTCATAGCTGTTATCATAGTCATTGTGTTAATTCGTAACAGACACGAAATTATTTTCTTTCCTTTTTTTTAAATTTTACTCATGAATTCAGAAAGATTTGGTAGCAGTTGGTTTTGGAAGCTGACATTTATATAATGCAAGTAAATCGCATAGCACACGATAACGCACTTATAAAAAAAAAAAAAGGTCTCCTTCAACTGTCTCCCTCAATCAGCTCCCTCCCTCACGCACCCCTCCCTTCCCTACCTCAGTACCACCCATGACAACCCCCACTCCCTTGAAATCCCGAGATTTGTTGACCCTGAGTAATGCGAGAAAGAGCTGAGGCTGTGTGCACCAGCAGTAATTAACCCGCGGCGTCCCGTCGACGTACTTCCATGTCCTCACGTTATGTCACTGCCAATCCCGTTGACGTACTTCAACGTCCTGCAATTGCAAGGTTCATAATTTCCACAATTTTCAAAATTCGCGCGAGATTTTCGATTCGCCCACGTACCCAAGCCTCCCCTACCTGCCCCCAGGCGGGCAGCGTCTCAGACCCCGCGTGACCTGCGCTTGCCCTTGTCTCGGTCACTCACCTGTTAGCAGTGACCCAGGTCAGACATGGCACGTAAGGGTCTCTCAGACGACGAAATACAATCCGCCCTGGATGCCTTCACTGGAGATAGTGATTCTCCACTTGATGATGATGTGGTGGATCAAGATTATGTGCAGCCTGAGGAGGAAATAACAAGCAGTGATGAGGAGGTCCCTCCGCCCCGGAAAAAGCGGTATGTCACATATCGTAAGGCAAGGGAAGGCCAGCCTGCACCCAAAACACCTGCATGGACCTCTCTCCATCCCCTAGAGAGAGATTCTGATGAGGACGAGGATGAGGACGATGACGATGACGGAGGCTTAGGACGTGATGTTGCCTCGTGGTTGGGGAAGGAAAAAATTTCACCCCGAGGATCAGAAGGTGGGGCGAGAAGGCAAATAAAGTATGGCCTAGTGTTTTGTCTGGGGAAGGCGAAAGTGGTGTGGTGGGAGTGCGGGGTGAAAGGGAAGTGGTGTGAGGGAGGCAGCACGAGCACGTGGTGCACGTAGGCCTAGGGGAGAGGAGGTGGAGCCACTCCCCAGCACGTCTTCCGCCTTACAATATTCCCAAACTTCCTCCACACAGCCTCAGGATGTGGGGAAAGGAAGGAAAGGGAAGGGAAAGGGTAAAGGAAAAGGGAGAGGGAAGAGAAGTGCGAGTGATGAAAGGCGCCGCTCTCCACCTCCCCCACCACCACCAATGTTGCGTTGTGCCTTCAGCCATGTTTCAGAGAGTACCATAACTTCCTACACTACTGAAACTGTGTGGGATGGCGATATGACGCTCAGTATAATGGTAAGGCCAGTCAGTATGTGCCAAGTCTTATATAAACTTGAAACGGGTGTAATGTTTGCAGGAAAGTAATGTATAAGTTGAGAAATAGTGTAAGTTGAACGAAGTGATATGAAAACTACACCCACTGTATAAATCTGCGAAAATATGACGCTCAGTATAACACTCTGGTCAGTAAATATGTGATAGCAAGAATATAAAGTGGAAACGGGTGTAATGTTAGCATGAATAAAACGTATAAGTTGAAAAATAGTGTAAGTTGTAATAATTGATGTCATGAGTACACCCACTGTGTAAATCTGCGAAAATATGACGCTCAGTATAACACTCTGGTCAGTAAATATGTGATAGCAAGAATATAAAGTGGAAACGGGTGTAATGTTAGCATGAATAAAACGTATAAGTTGAACAATAGTGTAAGTTGTAATAATTGATGTCACAAGTACACCCACATTCTGGTCAGTAAGTATGTGATAGGAATTATATAAAGTGGAATTTGTTGTAATGTTAGTAGTAAGGTATTTTATAAGTTGAATACTAGTGTAAGATGAAACAAATGATATCGCGATAACACGCCCTGTGTAAGTACGTGCTAATATGACGCTCAGTTGCATCGTAAGTTCTGAAATTATGTGATATCAATTATATCAAGTGTAAACATGTGCAATGTTAGTGGAGAATTATTATATAAGTACAAAAATAGGTTGTAAGTTGAAATAGTAGTCATAGCGACTTCACCGTGTGTGTTATTATGCGCTATTATTACGCTATATATTTACGTAAGGCCTGAAATTATCTCAAAACAGTTCTATAAAGTTGAAAAGTGTATAATGTTATTAGAAAAGTATTATGTAAGAAGAAAAAACACAATACGAGTTGAAACAACAGTCACAGCGAGTTCACTCACTGCATAAATAAGCGCTAACATTACGCTAAATGTTATCAAAAGGCCTGTGAATACGTAAAAACAGTTCAATAAAATGTAAAATGGTATAATGTTATTGTAGAAGTATTATGTAAGTAAAAAAAATGATATGTATCATGATTTTCGAATGTTAGCGATTCATCGTGACCAAGTTGCCCGATTTTGCTCGTTTCACACGATGGTACAACGCTTATTTCTGCTCTATTTTTGTATAAAATCCAATATACTCTTTTATCACATGTTTTTATGTTTGTAATAAATACATATCTACTTACTTTCATTGGTTTCCCAGACTTATAATACCATAGAAAACGTTAGAGGCTCAGACCACCTACGGAGAACACGGGGCCAGGTGGGACAAAGGCATACCTGTTTAGGATAATTATGGACCCCGGGGAACAATTTCCTTGTCACTGACCATTGTTTCTGACCAAAAGCGAAAGTTTTAGCAAAAAAAAAAAAAAGGGTCGAAAAATGGTCGGGATTGGGGGGGCGGGTTAATCCCGGGACGGGGCGGGTTAATCCCGACCCCTGGAACTCTCATTGCCTGTCGGACGGGGGAAGTTATAATGATCTGATAATTCCGACGAAAGTCTTGTATACCTGTGCCCACGGCTTCTTATACTATGATCCCGGATGTCTGGGAATCTGTCTATCTATTGCCAGACGCCCCAATCCCGAGGGTGATGGCCACAAACAAATCGCCTCCACGTCGCCCTGTCCCCCGCAATTTCACTGCCCTGCTCCCAACTCACACCCTCCTCTCTCATGTACCTTTCCACTCCATCCCTTTATCTCATCCTCGGCCTCCCCCTCCCTCACCCACCCTCCACCTCATTCACATACACTCTCCTCGTCAGTCTCTCACCCTCCATCCTCACCACATGGCCAAACCACCTCAGTGTGTTCCTCCTAACGCTTCGTATCACATCCACATCCACACCACAACGCTCCTTTAATTCCTCATTTGTCAGCCTATCTCTCCATGTGACTCCACAGGCTCCTCTTAAATAACTCATTTCCACACCTCTCACTCATGACTTCTCTCCCTCCAACAAGGTCCAAGCTTCACATCCACACGTTAGAGTGGGTATCACAATACTGTCATGTAGTAACTTTTTCACTTCCATGCTCATTTCCCTGTTTCTTATCACTGCCTTCAAGGAACCAGCAACCTTTCTTCCTTGTTGTACCCTTTCAAGCACTTCACCCTCCAAACCTCCATCCTTACTCATCACACTCCCCAAGTACTTAAACGTACTCACATTTTCCATTTCCTCACCATCCAACATCACTGTACATTCACTGATCTCACCTCTCTCAAAGACCATCACTTTACTCTTCCCTACATTCACCTTTAGAATCCGTTTCTTACACACTCTCCCAAACTCATCCACCAAGCCTTGCAGCTCCCCCTTCGTCTTCACAGTATCATCTGCAAACAACACTACAGGGAGTTTCCAAACACTACCCTCTCTCACTAGGGCCACTTCAACATACACTGCCCTACCTTGTACCTCTTTTATTACCCCATCCATATACAGATTGAACAACCATGGAGACACGACACATCCCTGTTTCAATCCAACCTTCAAAGAGAAAAATTCACTTAGGTCACCATCCACACGCACTGCCGCCTTAGCACCATCATACATACTCTTCACAGCATTCAACAACTTCCCATCTACTCCATATATTCTTAATACTTTCCACAGTCCTTGTCTATCCACCCTATCTTATGCTTTCTCCAAATCCATGAAGGCAGCATACAACTTCTTTCCCTTCTCTAGAAACTTTTCCATTAAAGATCTAAGAATGAATGTCTGATCTACACAACCTCTTCCCTTCCTAAAGCCTCCCTGTTCTTCTCCAACTAATTCCTCTGTTATTTTCCTAACTCTGCCAATAAGTATCCTACCATACACTTTTCCTGTTACACTAAGAAGACAAATGCCCCTATGATTACCACACACTTCTTTTTCCCCTTTTCCTTTGTACAAGGGAATAATTATACCTGACTTCCAATCCTCCGGGACTGTACCTTCCTCCCAGGCCAATCTGCACATCTTCCATATCCATTCTACTACTATCTCTCCCTCATGCTTCAGCATTTCACCACACACTCCATCATTTCCTGGGGCTTTCCCCAATTTGACTTTCTTCATTGCTTCCACAACTTCTGTCCTACTGGTTTCTTCCTGTCTTCTCACCTCCCTCCTTTTCCCAGCCATTCCCCAGCCACTTATACTCGCATAACTGTCATTGTCTATGTTCAACAATTCCTTAAAGTGTTCTCTCCATTTGCTTACTTTTCTCCCTTTTCCACTAGTATATGTTATTTTTAACATACAGTATGTGGAGAGAATGGAGAATGACAGACTGACTAAGAGGGTGTATGTGGGTGAAGTGGAGGGAGGGAGAGGGAGAAGAAGACCGAGGATGAGGTGGAGGGATGGAGTTGAGAGGTATATGAGGGGGGAGTGAGTTGGGGGTAGGGCAGTTAAATGGTGGGTGACAGAGCGACTTGGAGGCGTTCCGTATGCGGCCACCCTTTTTGGGATTAGGGCGTCGGGCTATAGATAGATAGATAGAACAGTCTATCTACCTGTTTATCTATCCATCTGTCTTTCTATCGGTATCTATCGGTCCAAATTTCTCTAACTATCTACACCAAACTACACCCACAGTACACACTACACTTCCTTTTCCAATAATCAAAAAACAAACAATGACGTCTCATCACCCAGCCTCGGAGTCCCCAGGGGGGGGGGACCACAAATGCCCCCACCTTCCGCCCCTCTCCCGGTGACGACACGAGGTGCCTGGAACCACTGTCTGACTCTCTTCTTCTTCATTTCTGCAACATTCGCGGCCTTTCCTCTAACTTTCGCTCTGTTGAGCACCACCTCTCCTCCTCTAAACCTCACCTTCTCTTTTTAACTGAGACTCAGCTGTCTGAGGCAACTGACAGAAAACCCTTTTCTGTATCCTCCTACTTTCTTTATACTCATTTCAAAGCCAAAGGTGGCTGTTGTGTATATATACGCAACAACTTATCTTGCTCTCGTGTTCCTGAACTCGATTCTTCTGAATTCTCTACACTCTGGCTTCGGCTTTCCTGTCATTCTCTGACTAAATATATATGTGCTGTTTACTTATCCCCTAATTCTACTATCAAAAATTCTTCGACTATCTTACTTCTACAATGGAACACATTCTATCCATTTCTCCTTTCTCTGAAATCTCCATTCTAGGAGATTTCAATGTTCACCACCACCTTTGGCTCTCCTCTCCTTTCACTGATCCACCTGGTGAACAAGCCTACATCTCTTCTATCCTTAATGAGCTAGAGCAGCTTGTACAGCACCCTACCCGTATCCCAGACCGCCTTGGAGAGAGCTCCAACATACTTGACCTCTTCCTTACAACTAATCCTTCTGCTTACACTGTTAATCTTTTCTCTCCGTTGGGCTCCTCCGATCACAACCTTATCACCTTAACTTGTCCAATCACTCTGGTAAGGCCTGTGGACCCTCCAGGGAAATGTCGCCTGTGGCATTTTGGAGCCGCAGATTGGGAGGCCCTCAGGCAGTACTTCTTTGATTTTTCCTGGAATGATTATTGCTTCCATGGCCGGGAGCCATCTGAGTGTGCCTTGCGCATTACGGAGTGTTATTCTCTCGGGCATGGAAGCATACATTCCTTTCTCATATCCTTTGACTAATGCAAGAAAGCCTTGGTTTAATCGCGTTTGTTCTAATGCTGTCCACAACAAGGAGAGGGCCTACAAAAGGTACAGGAGCCAACCCACCCCTGAATCACATCATCTTTACGCTTCTGCCCGGAATCGTGCTAAGTCTGTTCTTCGCTCTGCTAAAAATAATTTCATCCATACTAAATGCTCTCAACTCTCCAACTCGAATTTTTCCCGCTACTTCTGGCACCTTCCCAAAAACCTTTCTAACAACTTTACCTCTTCATCCTTCCCTCCTCTTTTCTACTCTGATGGTTCTGTAGCTATTTCTTCTACTGATAAAGCAGATCTCTTCGCACAGACTTTCTCCTCCAATTCTACCTTAGACGATTCCGGTGCTGTTCCTCCATCACTTCCCACCTCTGACTTCCTCATGGCTGACATTAAAATTTCTTCAGCTGATGTATTTTCTGCCATCACTGGCCTCAATACTAACAAGGCATATGGGCCTGATGGGGTCCCTCCTGTTGTTCTCAAGAACTGTGCTTCTGTGCTTACACCCTGCCTAGGCAAACTCTTTCGCCTTTGTCTGTCAAATTGTACCTTTCCTTCTTGCTTGAAGTTTGCTCTCATTCAGCCAGTCCCAAAGAAGGGTGACCACTCCCAACCCTCCAACTATCGTCCAATTGCTTTAACGTCCTGTATTTCAGAAGTTTTCGAGTCAATTCTCAATAGAAAAATTTTACAACATTCATTCTGATCGTCAGTACAGGTTCCATCAGGGACGCTCCATGGGTGATCTTCTCACCTACCTTTCAGACTCCTGGTCATCCTCCCTTGGGGACTTTGGCGAAAGCTTTGCCATTGCACTTGACATCTCAAAGGCTTTCGATCGAGTCTGGCATAAATCTTTAATTTCCAAACTGCCCTCTTACGGTTTCTATCCCTCTATCTATGCCTTTATCACTAGCTTCCTTTCTGGTCGTTCTATAGCCGCTGTTGTAGACGGCCATCGTTCTTCTCCTAGATCTATCAACAGTGGTGTTCCTCAGGGCTCTGTCCTATCACAAACTCTCTTCCTTCTATTCATCAATGACCTTCTAAACTGTACATCTAACCCTATTCACTCATACGCTGATGACTCCACCCTTCACCTTTCCATTTGGTTCCCGCAACGCCCATCTCAGCAGTTACTTCAACAGGCAAGGGATGAGGCTATGGCACACCTAATGTCTGATTTGGCTCGTATCTCTGACTGGGGTAAAAATAATCTTGTTGTTTTTAATGCATCAAAGACTAAGTTCTTACACCTATCAACCCGTCAAAATCTTCCACAGGTATACCCACTAATGTTTAATAATATTCAGCTTAATCCTGCATCATCCTTGAACATGCTTGGGGTTTCATTTACTCGGGACTTATCATGGAAAGATCATATTACATCTCTTGTAAAATCTGCTTCCAAGAGATTGGGTGTGCTAAGCCGACTCCATTCTTTCTTTACCCCTGCACAATTGTTGACTCTATACAGGGGTTTTATCCGCCCCTGTGTGGAGTACAACTCTCATGTATGGGGAGGCTCCCCTTATACAGCTCTTCTCAATAGGGTGGAGTCAAAGGCTTTTCGTCTCATTAACTCTCTTCCTCTTACTGACTCTCTTCAACCTCTGTCTCTTCGCCGCACTGTTGCATCTTTATCTCTTTTCTATCGCTACTTTAATGGTCACTGCTCCTCTGAACTGTCTGCATGCATTCCTTCACCTCTACGATGGGCGCGTAGCACCCGTCTAGCAGCAAACTCTCATCCCTTTTCTGTCCAACTCTCTAATGCAAGAGTTAACCGTTACTCCCAGTCCTTCATTTATGCAACAGGTCAACTTTGGAACTGTCTCCCTCTGTCTGTATTTCCCGCTGCCTATGATCTCCAGTCTTTCAAACGCAGCGTGTCCAGGCATCTCGAAATGAATGGATCTTGAATTTGGTTCTCTCTTGTGTTTTGTTTTTCTCTTGGAGGGAACTCTTATTGCGGGCTCATGGCCTTTGGTTCCTTCTTCCTCGCATAATATATATATATATATATATATATATATATATATATATATATATATATATATATATACACATGAGGTCCCGGGAGGAGAGGGCATAACTTTGGGAAATGATAGATGAGGGAATTCTAAGCAAAAGAAAAAAAAAAATGTTATATCAACATCTGCCCAAATGTCAACCATACGGAGCTGTAATTACTGATGACTTTATGGGCTAAAATGGTCTCCCTCGTAATATGCCCATAAGGTCGTTATTAACTGTACTTTTGTAACAATTGAGATTTGTACACATGTTGATTTCACATTTTTGCTTATAATTCCCTCATCTATCATTTCCCAAAGTTATGCCCTTTCCTCCCGAGACACACATACATCCAGAGAGAGAGAGAGAGAGAGAAACAAGCAAACAGACACAGACCAGTGGCGCCAATATATACAGTCCTTGCCAGATCTGTTTTCCCTGTATGTTTAGCCTTACATTACTGGAAGCTTCAGTGATCATAATGATCCTTATACACAAAGAATATCATGCTATTACTTTTTTTTTTTTTTTTTTACCCTGCATCAGAAGTTTACCAATAATGATGTCTTACGTTTTAACTGTAAACACTGACACATCATATTTTGCCGCGAATTTGAAATCAGAAATGAGAGAAGTGGGGATTAAGCAAGAAAAATTTTCAAAGCCAAAGTGGAAGAAAGTCACAGAAAAGACTTAAGAAAAGAGAGAGAGAGAGAGAGAGAGAGAGAGAGAGAGAGAGAGAACGTTGAAAAATGTATGAATGCGGTATAAAAGGAATATTTAACATTTGGAGAAAAGATATTAGAATAATGATGGCGACGAACAATTTGAAGTGCAAGAGAATGAGGGAAGGATTAAGATAGTATTTGCGTTAATTAAAGAAACTGGGTTCAGGAAGGGCGGATAATATTTAGAAATAAAGAAGGGCGAGAACGAAAAGGTAATTTGGCCGATATGGGCGAGAGGCGTGAGAAGCTTGATGGAGAATCTGGCCATCAGTTCACATACCAGTCCTGTTGCCAGGCAGTGACTGTACCTCCTCTGTTTCCATTTCCCTCTCTACTCAGGTACACACGCAGACAGTCGTGTTGAGCGCAGCAGGAAGATTGCACACACACACACACACACACACACACACACACACACACACACACACACACACACACAAAACTTCGCGCGCGCGGGCACACATAAACTAGGGGGAATGTAGTGTGCAGACCAAATCAAATATGCACACTAATACAAAACGCTCAAAATGATCCACGTAAACATAAAATTGGCATACCTGCCTGAGGTCATACAACTCACTCACGCATCCTGACACTTGGTGGCTCAGCGCTTCAGCAAAGACTTTCGCTTGCACGCACACGCACTCACAAACTACCAGTCCTCTTCTCCCTCCTGATTTGTTCAGTTGCCGGAACTGATGGAAGTGGACAGACCCTGAATAAACCTATCAGACTCCCAAGGCTGTGACCGAATGGGGAGCCATGGGGTCATAGGCAGTATTTTAGGTAACAACAAAGTTCATGGCGCCTCTTCCTCAGCGATTTATTTTTCCACCTCCTTCCTTATTTTTTTAAAATGCCTTTTTCATTTATATAACTACATTTTTCATGAAGAGGGTACAGGAAAATTATTATCAGCTGAGCAAGGAGAGTTTGGAAATCTTTACAACCAACTAGAGTACGGCCTCGTAAGTGGCGTAGGCCATTTTGTAACGCCTTTTACTAATGAAGTTATGATGCATAGTACGTTTTGAATTTTTTACTTAAATATTTCCGTCAGTCTTGTCACAAGAGCATAAAAGGGAAAAAAAATTCCGATATGCATAATAAAATACCTGAAAATATATTTATTATGAAGCCGAATGAGCGGTTTAGATTACGACCCTGCAGTTTAATAAGCCGCATGAATATTTATCCCACTGACTAATGCACGCATTTTTTGTCATGGAAATAGCATCCACGATAGTCCATTTAATGGGGTAATTAGAAAGTGAGGAAGACGGCGTGTCTGAGTAATGAACGGATGTAAATAGATGAGTCCAGGGCTTCATGTTAATAGATGAGGCAGAGTTTGAAGTAAAAAAAAAAAGACGGGGCAGAACCGAGTGTAAATAGATATAAATATATGAAGCTAGACGCGAATGTTAATGGAAGAAGCAAGGGGTGGATGTAAACTGAAGTAAATAATGAAATCCAAAGTGAATGTAATTAAAAAAATAGGTTTAGGTAAACAGATGGGGCCAGAGGTGGATGTAAAGAGATAAAGTTAGAGGTAGATGAAAAAAGAAAGGACCAAAGGTGGGTGTAAACACAAAATGTCAGAGAAGGATGTAAACACAAAAAGCCAGAGAAGGATGTACACAGAAAAAGCCAGAGAAGGATGTAGACAGATAAAACCCGATGTAGATGAAAATGGATAAAACCAGAGCTGGACGCAGGCTAAGCAGGTGAGGACATAGATGGGTGTGAACGAATGAAGCCATAGCTGAATACTGAACAAGTGTCGAGATACCACACACGCTAGCAAGTGAAGCAGCTAAAATATGAGCAAATGAAAATATAAAAAAAATAAAATAAGTATGTCATAATGGGTTGAACGATCTGCAGACTTACGGAACGTTCAGTTCGTGATAGACAGAGAGGGTTAATCAGTCTTACAAAACCACACCAGGGCTTAAATGATTCTATAAAACTACTTGCCACTGGAAACATTTTAACTATAATAACCACACAAGCAACTCTCAGTACAACTCAGTGTGTGCCACTCTTAGGCTAGTGGAGCAACACCACTCAGGTTCCAGTATCTAACGCCCATAGCTGGCCTTGTTTCTCTCTCTCTCTCTCTCTCTCTCTCTCTCTCTCTCTCTCTCTCTCTCTCTATATATATATATATATATCTATCTATCTATATATATATATATATATATATATATATATATATATATATATATATATATATATATATATATATATATATATATATATATACAGAGAGAGAGAGAGAGAGAGAGAGACCAAACAAAAACTAGCCTGGCTTAATGATCTTCGTGTAGTGAGTAGGCATTAATGCAAAGCCTTCTTCTCTTACATGTATCTCTCTCCTTCCTTGAATTCCCATTTCCTTTTCTTTCTCCTACTGTAACGGTACCAACCAATCCCATTTTACACCCTTCGAAGTATAGGAACCCGAGGCAGGGCTCTACATTGCAGTACATTTAAGGCCATATAATCAGCCTACTTCATTTCTTGGCATTACGTGATTGAAAAACTCCAGCCACCTCTTCAGAGTCAAAATTCTGCCAGGCCATCACTCTGATGGAGGCGTTCTAACCAGTTGACCCCCAAAATTGCCATTCTGATATATTTTTTTTGCTTCTTCAATCGCATTACGTATTTTTATTCTTCCTGTTACCAAAAGATTTTTTACTGACCTTAGGAAATGCTTCTAGTAGTTAAGTGGCTCATGACGATTATATCCAACTCCTTTGGTTCAGAAAGTCTGTCAATTGGTAAATAATATCGTTTTGTCGTTACAAGAATAGAATAGAAGGAAATAAAAATGAACCTCATTACATGAACGCTAGTACTATGACACAGGTTGGAAGGGCATTAACGGAAGGGTCGTTCAGCCTAGGCATCTTTTTTGTTTTTTTTACCTGTTTATTTACATGGTTTTCACATACACCTGCCAGATAGAGTGCAATCTATTCTCAAGCACGAATAATAGCTATTCGAACAAAAATAAACATGTGTAAATAAGCGATAACTATGATTGTGAAACTGAAGCCATTACAATGACAGGCCAAAATTAAAGTGAAATATGGGGTGGTGTGTGTCCATATTTTCAATACCCTGGACCAATGCTAGTGGTGTTAGTAACCTCGTTACTCCAGTGACTTAGTTTTAGCTTATTATCTTAGATTACTAATTTTAGCTTATTTTATTTTTTAGTATTTTAGTATTTCAAGACAATTTTACTCATCGTAAGCAGGACTTTTAAAATAAAAGTGGTTAGAAAAAGACTAATTTTCACATTTCAGGATTCTAATATAGCCCATGTCTATAGAGCTAACTCATTCAGTTCGATGACACTTTTTCACTTAATTTATCATACCATGGGAAGATTTTACTCCGCTTAGAGAACATTTTATAAAAAGATGTTAAATATTATCTCCATTAACCCCTTTAATAATAGGGTCGAGTAAACTTACCATCAGATAACAAAGTAAGTTAATAAAGTATTTATTCTGGATGAAGGAGTGAAAGTGTATCATTTAACGTTTTCTGGTTTCCGGGCGCCACTCTTAGGTATGTAAATTCGTCAGAGGTTAAATCGAAACGTTGTTAAAGTTATACTGACCATGAGAAGATGATAGCATTAACAAGCACAGGCTTCTGTACTCACTGTCAGAGGAAATAAATCATCAGACGTCAACTGAAATAAAATACTACAGGCGTTTTGACTACAAGAGGGTAAATAAAATTAATGTATCCTCTCTTCCAGCTATACAAGCATCCCACCAATCCATCTTCTCCCCCGTGACCGTAGATTTCCAGTCTATAGCATAACTGGGCACTTACTCTTTTCTAGGAGGACCTAGGACAAGTTGGTCTAGTCAAGGCTGTTTGAGTGAGCTGGAATTTGATTAGGTTTAATTAGATTGTGGGAGATGGTTGTCAGGCTAAAGAGAACAACCTGATTGTTTGCATTATGTTAAAAGAGTCTTTGCGTATCTTCCACATGACCCACCAACATGTCATAAATATCATTTCGGAAATACCGTTACACCAGTCCTGAATGTAAGTGTCCCAGTACTTATTTAATATCAAGCGGTGGCCATAAGCGCCGAAGTGGTGCTCTGTGAAGATATGTGACACATACGAGGACTGATGGTCCACATGGAATGGACTGTCAAGTCACTGCTGAGATTCGAGTACACAAAAAATTTAATTTATATTAGATAAAGCTAATTTAAGCTGTTAGACTTAATAGCTGGTGCTGGAATCCCAACCATCCATACTCAATCGTCTTCCTTATTCTCTTCACCCAGAACCATATTTCGCAGACACATCCACATTACCAACCACCTCTAAACTTTTCTATCCCTCATTACCCATCCCTCACCCATTCTCGCTATTTCGTTTGACCCTAACTACTCTATAATAATCCCAAATACTTGCACCTCGTCTACTCTGCGACACATCCTTGCCCAAGCCCACCCATCGCTCACCTTCATCACCCCATCTAAGGGCTTACCATCACCCACCTAAACCCTCCATCCCCCCCTCCCCCACCTCTACCCAGCTTGTCTGTCGTGTTAAACAAATGCCTCAATGAATCTCCCTTACTTTGTGTATCCCGCTCTCTCGTTAAGCCAAGACTATGAGACAAGCCTACGGGAATTCTCCGCTTAAAATTTTAGTACTGGTGTGTATAAGGTAAAAAAATTACCCATATTACTATGTTAATCCGCGTCTTTCTCCCTCTCCCTTTTTATCCTTAGGGCAGAGGATCCAAGTTCCCCTGCAAATGGACAAATATATTTATTTATCCCCTTACCTTTTGCTGGTAGAAGGATGAATATGGGGTTGTGATGATATTATTTTCTCGGGCATTTTGTATATGTGTGTTGTATTTCACTTGGGCTAAGCGGTTAGCTGATAAAGGTAGATGTGTTCAGTTCTTCAGTATTTTTTAAATTAATCATCGCAGTACTACTGTATATATACAGTATAATATATATATATATATATATATATATATATATATATATATATATATATATATATATAAAATGGTTCAAATTCCTGCTGAGGCAGGGAACAGTTTAAGGATTTGAATTTCATTAAATCAGGCTTTATTGATCTACCAGAAGACCCGCCGACATGTCGTAAAAACACCCCCGCTAATACCAATACACCAGCCCTGTAAGAGATAGCCCTAGCATGTATTCAATATGGACTGTGGGTGTTAGCACCGAAGTGGTGACATGTAGAGGTGTATGGTATGTAGGAGGACTACTGGGCCTTGATAGGAGGCTGTGGAGCCTGTGCCCAGAGTCGGACATATAAAAAATATATATATACTGTATATACATAAAGGTGAAAAAAATAATGTAGATTGGGCAAAATTTATACTGTCGTACCTCTGTCCGACTGCGGAGGTGAACACAGGTAAACTGTTTCAACATCATCTTGTCTTCGCCATATCAGCAGCTGTTAATGTATATGCACTAAATGATTTGCTGATAAATCAAGCCCCTCTGTGAAATAGAGAAAAAAGCAGCATATAAATTCGCAGTGAAAGTCAACAATACCGTCATCATATTTTACTACAGATATCTACACCATCAGCAAGGCAATTAATGTAGCAATCGCGAAACTGATTTTTTCGATTAGGTCCATATTCAGTTTCACCCACTCATTTCAAACTTGGATAGGAATGAGGCTTAGGGTAACTCTAGTGAAAATAGGCTGACAAATGATTATAGGCCCAGTCGTGTAGATCAGGATAATAGGATTGTATAGCCGTATTCTTAAAAGTCAAGTCGCAATCACCAAGACATACCAATAATATTTCACGGACATTTACGGTAACTCCTGTGGTTGTTATGCGTCGTATTCTCTCTTTACATCGCCTAGAAATTGTATAAATAAATAAAATGGGTTTGCTTTCATCCTAATAGCTGGAGGTCTAGTGACTAAAATGTCCCTGTCAGAGAGACAAACTTGTGATAGTTTCATCCGCCACGAGGTGACAGGAGTTTTCGATCATGTAACGCCACCAAAAGAGATAGCCTGATCATTTATCCTTAAATATACTGGAGTATGGTAGCCTAACCTCGTGACCCTACATTTCGAAGAGAGGTAAAATGAAACTGACGGTTGCAGTTTTCATCTTTTCCTTTTGCGATTTAAGCTGAAGCTTACGGCTGTTAATCTTTCATATAATGACTTGACACTCTGTACGTCCAGCTGCAGACAGTAAAAAATATCGAAGGAATTATATCAGAAACAGGGGAAATTAACAATGAATAACTTGTCAGTAAAGCTAATAACAATGAAGAATTATCAGAAAATATGCTAACGGCGAAATAACTTAAGGAATAGGGGCAGTAATGATGAAATGATCAAGAGCAGGGAAAATAACTAATAATTCAGCAAGAGCAGGGCAATATCGAAGGAAATGCAAGGCGTAAGGGAAAAAAAAATGAAGAAATTATTAGCAAGACGAAAAGAAGATGAAGAAATTGCCCCCCCCAAAAAAAAATAAATAAATAAATAAATAAAAAAAATCCTGGGCAGCCCTGTAATGAAGTCTTTCCAGCCATTATCATAACCCAGGTTTTCAAGCTTTCAATTGTTACATCATGGGCATTTCATCCCACGTATCGCATGATGGTTTTATTCAGCTATGCGTGAATCATAAAAATCTTTGCATTTTAGTACTGGCAAGATTAACATTTCCATGATCGGGACTTTGCTAACATTCTATTCCTGCCAACACCAGACAGTTATTCAAATGAGAGTGAGTCATAGGAACGTAAGAGTGTTAAGCGATGACTTGGGTCGGGCAGGGGATAATCGGACCCGAGAGGGCCATCAAAAGCAAGGTAATGGTCTGACCCCTACACTGCAAAATGCATCTCAAAAGCTCATGAAATCGTATGGTGAAAACAGGAATAGAAACCTTCATCTGGGAGAAATATTTAGCTCCTTCGGATCGATGATTCACTGTTTCCTTTAAAGTATTCTTACTACCTTCATATGATTTTATTAGGAATCTGGAAGACTTTGAACCTGATGAGTTAGGTATGGAAGTTAGGAAGTCCATGAATACCACGGAGTTTTCCTAACATTAATAAAATAACCTGAGGGTAGCAAGAAAGTGTAAAGCGGTGACTGGGCGGGGTGTGGTGGTGGTATAAGCCGAGTCTGGTGCGGCGCGAGCGAGTCAAACAGGGAGATAATGTCTGGCCTCCCGGATCATGACAAACCTTACTGCTCCGGTATTGCACGTTGCCTGATCCCTGCACCCCTGCCCAGTTTATCCCTGCCCTCATTAGACAAGCATATGATGGAGATTTTATTTATTTATTTATTTATTTTTTTAAGGGATGGGAGAGAGAGAACAGTAGCGGGAAAGAGGAGGAATGTACAGTATAGGGATAGAATGGAGAAATATAAGGAAGGCGGTATACTAAATAACAATGAAGACTTCGCGGCAACTCTCCCTCATTGACTTGCTTTCCATATTTCATTCTCCTTTTTCTTATCCTCATCAATGTTACTCAGCAAAATTCCAGTCTGTTGATATTGGTACCATATTCTTAACATGGAAGGAAGCATGAATTGTAATATGCTTTATATATAACGAATAAAAAGACGCTACAAAGTCTCCTATGGGACCTAGATTATGTCGAGTCCAAAACAACTGAGGGAAGACTATACAGTACAGAGAAAAGTTATCGTACACTGAATCATGAGAGAGAGAGAGAGAGAGAGAGAGAGAGAGAGAGAGAGAGAGAGAGAGAGAGAGAGAGAGAGAGAGAGAGAGAGAGAGAGAGAATAATCACGGCTTGATTATGCAATGTGTGTGCCTGTTGCATGTACGTACTAATATAATTCAGGTACAGGAAACGATGTTGCAGAACATAAATGTCTTTGGCGTCTCAAAAACTCTCATTACCATAAGCAGTTCGGTCGTTTGCTTTCTTAAGAATATTTTGACAGTTTCTTCAGTCATGGAAGGTGGTCGTCAAGTGTTTAAAGAGGTGACTTATTGTATGGAAGGATGTGAGTTAAACTCTAGGCTGGGGATACAAACAGTTTAATGGATGAATGTCGTTGAATGAGACTTTATTCATCTTCCACATGACCCACCATCTTGTCATGAAATTATCCCCACTAATTCCGACATACCAGTGTTGAATGAGACACCCCTTCCGCACTCCAATTTAGGTAAGTTGAAACAGACACCAGAGACGCGAACCGAGGCATCCTTGGCACGGGAGTGGAAGCTCCAAGCACAGTCATGCATATTCAGGTGAGCTTAGGGTCGGGCACTAGTTTTACGGCGAACTGCTGAAATGGGGGCCAAGACATTTTAAGCCACATCTACGGCAGAGATGAGTATTTTTTTTTTTTTATGTGTCCGACTCTGGGCATAGGCTTCACAGCCTGCTATCAAGGCCCAGCAGTCCTCCTACATATCATACACCTCTACATGTCACCACTTCGGCGCTAACACCCACCGTCCATATTGAATACATGCTAGGGCTGTCTCATACAGAACTGGTGTATTGGTATTAGCGGGGGTATTTTTACGACATGTCGGCGGGTCTTCTGGTAGATCAGTAAAGCCTGATTTAATGAAATTCAAATCCTTAAACTGTTCCCTGCCCCAGCCGGGATTCGAACCTGGGTCCGCTAGGACTGCAGGCCACCTCTCTATTTGAACAAACTCAGAGGGGTAGGCTAGTGCATGGAGAGTTTAAGAAACAAAACTGAGCACGGGACTTCATGATCATCGTCATCATCATCCTGTTAATATGCTGAAGTAAAAAGGCTTCATAAATAGGAAAATGAATATATAGTAATTTAAATATCACGGGAAAATATGTAATTCTTCTCGACAGACAATTAAGCAAACAATATAACACTATGTAGTGACAAAAAATTATATTTAAGCTGAGAAAAAAAAAAAAAAAGGATGGACAGGAGTTATTCAGGTATGTAGGCTATTCTATTTGTAAAAACTTGCAGCATCGCGACACAAACATTTTTCGTGCTACATCCGGTCAGTTCTGTTAAGTTCTGAACAGAGTTTTGGTGAGGGAATTAGAAACAGTTTCCATTATTCCTTTAAACAACGTGATATCTCTATGTAAGCTGAATCAATTTGTCAGGTGTGGATGAAAGCATTAGAAAGCTATTTCATTCATTCGTTAGGCCGGTCAAACTTTTGGAGAGAGTTTGTTTCCATATTGTCCCAGATCTCCCAGCAATACATCTGGGGACCTGGATGGAAATTTGATGGTTCTGTATCGTCTGATTGAGGAAAATTCAACATGATCAAAATGGATAATCCGGAATAATGACCCTTCCTGCAGTCTCCACCTCATTATCTCTCTCTCTCCTACCTCCTTCCTCACCCTCATCTCTCTACCTCTTTCTCTTACCCCTGGATCAGCTACACCTTTCCATCTCCCTCCCTCACCAGCACCTCCCCATCTCTATCCTTTACCTCTTTCCTTTGATCTTAAGCCTTATGGTAATTTTTCTCAGCTTCCTTCACTTTTTTTTTTTATCTGAATTAAATGTTTCCGTGTCAATATAAAGAAAAAAATAACACTTTTATGGGTGGTTGTTGATGTTATTACTTTTCCCCGGTCCACCTGACCGAATACAACCACTGACCGCAGAGACGCAACAGTCCCCATGGGGTTGTTCCATAGGTTCCCAACACCATTAACGTTTCTGTGTCTTAGCATGTGCTGTTCAGCTCCCCATTATGTGTGTTATGTGTGCCAGTTCGACAACCACATAACTAAGGAAGGGTTGTGTGATGTTCTAAGTCCAGCTAGGTGAACTCGATGAAATCTATTCATGGATATCAGGTGGAGGGCGTGTAATAGTGTTCTGATCGAGGTGTTGTACTGTATAGTTTTGTTATACGGTTGCAGGCATAAATGCTGATTCACTTCAACACCATAAATAGCGAGACAGTGCACAGTGACTTTCAGAGCCAAGTCATGTTACCTTCACACTTCACAGCCAACATTTTTTTTTTTTTTCAGTATTGTGCAAAAGTTTCATAATTATTTGAACAAAATTTTTTGCGATATTATTGCATGGAAATTTACCTCCTTGTTTTAAAATGTTTTCACTCCTTCAATTCGATGACGACCTGTTTTTTTCTTGCTACTTCCATACTATTTTACTTGCGTTTATAGAAATATTTCAAGCTGCAAGGATTAGTTGCAGAGTTCAGTAAGTACCTTATTACGGAGGGACTCTTCTAAAATGGGTAGCCTACAGTCGCACCGGATGCAATAAACACAAACAGTGCATTATTTGATACAGTCACTACACTCTGATATTTAGGCAAGGAACTATGCCTGGTGATCTAGTAGGTTAAGGCAACCCAACTGCTTTTGGTCCATAAAAAGATTAAATCCAAGGAAAAGCTGGAATTTAATGCTCACATAATGCCACTAAGGTTTTAGCTATTGGCTCTTCTTGCCTTAAATGTTTGGACGGATAGCCTAGTCTCAGACCCTACGCTCGTGATGAAGCAATAAAGGTGTTACGTTAAAAAGCAGCCTTCCTTTGCTTTATTTGCTACTACATCACCAATGTAAATGTTAAGATACAGCTCATCCTCTTTACTTCATTTTTCTCTTAAGTAATCCTCCTCCAGATTTAGCATTTTCACAAAGTTATGCCCATTATATACTTCAGTAGTAAATTCACATTGCTTCAGCTGATCCTTGCATTTTTTATTCTCCAAAAATATGGTACAACGGTATTTTGCACGGGTAAAAAAGAAGTTAGTGTGTTCACAGTTTCAACTTTATACTCGTCAGGAATATTTTTCCAGGTTTTGCAATCTTTCAAAATCTTTAATCGTCACGCTGCTTTCGCACGCAGTCATGCAATTCTCTCTCAGAGAGTGCAGGTAAAGCTTCCTTCTCCGGTTTCTGGAGTTGTGTACCAGGTATTTAAAAAATAAACAGAATGTAAGGGTCTGGCTAAAACATTTCCACTCTTCCGGCCCAGGGACCGACCATAATCATTTTTGGTCAGTATTACGTTCGAGAAATATTGGACATCTATGGTCTATGAACTTCGCATCAGTGTACTAAGGATTTCTGGGGCAGTGTCCAACTGTTTTTTTTAAATAACGTCTCAACAAAGCGTCAGACAAGAATTTAACTTTGGCAGTGCATGTTTGAGACCCCGACCTAATTTGTAAAATTATGCTTTTGTACCAAATGTGTATGATTAAGGCATTTATAAGAGTAAATGTAGGGTAAGCTTAGCTAAAATCGTCAGAGGCATGTAGCGAGGCTAGCTTCGGTCACGATACAAGCCCCGCCCACAATTCGGAACGTGACGTCGGTGTGACGTAGTAGTAATCACCGACGCAAGTGGCAGTTCTGTCTTTATGTAAGCTGCTTCAGAATCAATGCCTCAGGGTTACTCATATTTCTGAGCTGCGGCTGATTTTTAGAGTGACTGTACATCCCTCCAGACTCCCTATTAGTACATAGTATATGCATCGCCCTCTTACACATATTGTGACGTCAATATGACTTATTCACTTCTGAAGAGTAGTAATCACTGCCTGAGCCGGCACCGCTGGGCGAGGTGATGTGGCGGCCGCCGACAGGCGAGACGTTACCAAACCGAAACTTCAGCGATGGCGAGCATAGATAGATTTCGCAAACATTCTTCTCATATAAGGACCATACTGAATGTATAGTAGGGGTGAAATATTACTTCGGTGTGTGTGTGTGTGTGTGTGTGTGTGTGTGTGTGTGTGTGTGTGTGTGTGTGTGTGTAAAAAATATATATTCTTTTAAAGATAATAGTGGGCGTTCACAATGAACAAGTTTAATAAACCACTGCTCTATGTTACATGCACCGAGCATGTAGCAAGGGCCGTATTTTCCATGTAAATGATAAGTAATTTCCTTCGAGTAAACCTTTTTTCTCTCAAACGTTCTTCTCATATAAGGACCATACTGAATCTGTAGTAGGGGTGAAATATTACTTCGGTGTGTGTGTGTGTGTGTGTGTGTGTGTGTGTGAGAGAGAGAGAGAGAGAGAGAGAGAGAGAAAGTACAGTATGTGGGGGGTGGGTTAGAAAGATAGAAATGCCACTTGCGTCGGTGATTACTACTACGTCACACCGACGTCACGTTCCGAATTGTGGGCGGGGCTTGTATCGTGACCGAAGCTAGCCTCGCTACAAGCCGCTGACGATTTTAGCTAAGTTTACCCTACATTTACTCTTATAAATGCCTTAATCATACACATTTGGTACAAAAGCATAATTTTACAAATTAGGTCGGGGTCTCAAACATGCACTGCCAAAGTTAAATCCTTGTCCGACGCTTTGTTGAGACGTTATTTAAAAAAAACAGTTGGACACTGCCCCTGAAATCCTTAGTAGAAAGGAGTCAACTCGCAACAGTGGGCGGGAATAAAACAAGTGCTAATAGGTGGTTAAATATATATAAGTACATTTTGGAGCAAGTTATTCCATTTCTTCATAATAACGCGACTGCTTCAGCCCTGCTGTTTACACTGTGGTCCCAGACTTCTAGAATTACCTCTGCTTGTTTAGACATTATTATTTGGTTTTCATTTTTTTTTCTTTTTTTTATATAATCACGATGCTGAGTACTGTTATGTGTCCAACAGGCATATAAATACATACACTTAGGAATGAGTATTATCTCCTCCCTTCCCTCCAAAAAATGATGTTTGTTTGTGTACGTGTAATATTAGAGGATTTGCGTATAACTGATTGCCACCTGCATTATTACTTTGAACCCGTCAATTGTTTAATTAAGGATATGGAAAATATCAGATGATTTTTTAAAATCTATAATAAGAAACAACGACAAAAAATCATGGAGTACAAATACACCATTACCGTGTTCCTGAAGCACCAAATTGTCCTGGGGGTCTCCCCCTTGGGGACCGCCCCCCCCCCCGAGGACCAGGTGAACAAGCGGAATTTTTAAATACTCAAGCGTATAACACGTACTAAACCTTGAGTGATGTGCTTCAAAGTGAGTGAATGTACGTACTAATCCACTTACGGAATCCACCCTGGAAGCTTTGGTGATCAGCTGCTTCAGCGTCGTTTTTTGTCTTCTTCATTCTACTTTCCTTCGTTTATTACTGAAAAATGATATTTGACATACCGCTGTAAACTTTCCGTTCATCAGTCCTTGCTCTACAGACCCACCCGGAGCGTAGGGATCCGGACCAAGGCTACTTAGTTCAGTGATAAGGCGAGACTGGTCTTTAAAAGTGGTAAAAATGTGCACTGTTACTAGGACGTAAACTGAGTTTTTTTTTTTTTTTTCCCTTATCAGCACGTAGTCCTCCTTTGTCAGATAATGGTCATTTGTACCACTAATATATTACTGTTAGTAGTCAAAACATCTAACAACGGAATGTTTGGAAGCGTTAAATTAGTTTCATATTTGAACTGCACTGATAACATGCGTAAATGAACAAATATACAGTGAACCGCATATCCCGTAAATGTGTTTGAACCTCTAAGCTGTTTCACAGTAAAAAGTTAGTGATAAGTGTGTGCGTTCAGTATTGTTCGAGGTATCAGAGTCTCTCTTATTTTACTGGAACATTTAGGCACCGCAGGGTGGGTAGGTGAGGGAAAAGAGAGAATATATGAAAATGAACAGGCATAGAATGAGCGACGGTGTTAGAGAGTATTTAAACTTTTCTATTTTAATGTGCGCAAACACAACCATACGAGTGACAAGTCCTCGTATTCTTTTCAGCTTGGGAGGCTGTTTAACACCTCTTTCTTAGCGATTTATCTTGCCCCTTGCACACTGATATTCTCTGAGACATCATTTATAATCTTTTACTTTGGACGTAGTTTTTGCACATATCACCAAAGGGAATATTAACATACTATATACAGAAATAACAAGTAGGGAAATTTGCTAGTGAATCTCTTAACCGATCAGAGTAATGACCGAGGTGTTTCTTATTTTACGGAAATATTTAGGCAAGACAGGGTAGAGAAATGACAGAGTATAGTTCAAGGTGGTTGATGGAGAGTTGATCGGGTCGGGTGGGGTCTCATCCTTTTACAGTGTTTCGGTTTCGGTGAGGCGCAGATCAGCAGAACGGCACGATAAGAGCGTGAGGCGTGTGCCGAGGTGTATGTATGGCCCGGCCTTCAATATAGGTGCAGGAAATCTACGAACGAACGAACGCCGAGGTGTAACGCTGCTGATGGCTGAAGTGGTAGAGAGTGCCGGAGGGTGTGAGGTGTGAAATGAAGGTGAAGAGGTGGAAGTGAAGGAGGAATGAAGTGGATGCAAGAGGGGACGTGGAAACGAGGTACAGTAGGTTTGAGGTGTGGCGCTGGTGATGGTTGGGAGAGGAGTGCCGGAGATACAGATGAAAATATGGAAGTGAGATGGTTAGAAATGAGGAGGAAGAAGCGAGATGGGTGAAATGAGGAGGTGGAAATGAAGTGGGTGGAAATGAGGAGGTTGAGGGAGGTGGATGTAAATGAGGAAGAGGAAGAGAGAAGACTATAAATGGAAGGGCGAAAGTGAGATTAGTATGAGGACGAAGCAAACAGCGTCTTGTAGGGAAAGTGAGTTTGATGAGAATGGATGAATGATGCAGGAGAAAGTCTCTGGTGAAGCCAAAATATATTATTATTTTGGTGCCATGAATTATATTTATACTCGCACTGTGTAATAAATTATTACGGGCATACTGTAGGTTCACCACGAGAGCTCACAGAACTGCTTTAAAAGTTGGACATTCAACCTTCACCTTTCAACAGCAGTTAAATGAATGCATATAACAAATACCACGACATAATCAATGGAGATCTTTTCAGCTTATAGCAGCCAGCCCAGCTCACTGGAGTAAGGGTTGTGTGGGGTTTACAATGTCAAGAGAAAAGGATGTAGTTGTGAGGGAGGTTGAAACTACAGTACGAGGTGGGTGCTGGTTATATACCCTCTAGTATGCTTCCATGTATTCACAGCTTGCCCATGACAAATGCAGGCAATGTCATACAGAAACATAATCACTACAGCACGTCAACTCCTACATGCAAGTATATCATTCAACTTATGAAAACTCTACTCTGTTTCTGCTTTACAAGCATGAGGAAGCGATAATCTTGATTATCACGCTCCCTCCGTGGAAAAGTCCAATCCTGCAGTGGACCTAGTATGAACTGATACGGATTTTATTTTTGCAGAGGGTTCCCTTAGTGGTAATGGGTTAATGGTTTCTATCTATTACCTCTCTGATTTGAAAGTTTCCTCTAAACCGAATAAAACCGTCTAAAGGTGGCGAGAATAAAATGTATAAAACGTAACTGGACTAGAGTGATTAACAGTTAATGTGAGTTAGCATATCAACACATGCTTTAACAGACGCGTGTGAATTTCGTTAGCAGAAGGAAAGTTTGTGATGCCGTGAAGCTTACTTATATTTTTATATGTCTTGTTGTCTTTTCCTGTGAGGCGCCAGGTGGTCTAATGATTAACACGGTCCAGTCTGAGTGGCGGCAGTGCAGGGCCAATCCCCAATAAATGACTGGTGGTTTTTGATCATGTAATGCCACCAAGGGAAGTGGGCTGGTCATATACTCTGTATTGGACTGCGTTTGCCTAGTATGGATCCTGATTATGGCTATTACCGTTTGATAGTATTTTCCACCTCATTTCAGCTTCCCTTCTCACTCTTATTTTTCTTTGGTCGTCGTTTCACCCTCCATCTTTCCCAGCCAATTTCTTATCAAAGTTTATATTTTCTCCTAAAAACTTCGTTTCCCCCAATGATTTAATTTCCTCGTAAAAACTTCGTTTCCCCCAATGATTTAATTTCCTCCTAAAAACTTCGTTTCCCCCAATGATTTCATTTCCTCCTAAAGATTTCATTTCCTCCCCAGCCTTTATATTATATCTGGTTCTCTTTCCTTACATTCTTCCTTCAAGGATCTGTATGTATCCTCATATTTATCCCTCTGTTCTTTTTCTCATTATTCCTACAACTCTCTCTCCCTCTCTCTCTCTCTCTCTCTCTCTCTCTCTCTGTATATTCTATGAATCTATGTATTCTCTCTGCTCCTTCTCTTCTGCCTCTTCCTTCCCTTCCTCCTCGTCTTTTTCCTCCCAATTTGTTCTTTTTTTTTCTTTTTTGTCTCCCCTTCTCTCCCCCATCCATTGGCCACCCCACAAACTTCTATCATTTAGTTACTGCCTTCCCTTCCCCTCATCCCCTTCACTCTTCCCCCCCCACTCTTTGCCGTCTCCCTTATCTTTTCCCCAGTCTTCCTTTCCTCTTCTACCCTCCACCTCGCCTCCTGCCGCCATCATCATCGCTTGTCCAGTACTTTGGCCCACAGACCTACCTCTCCTCCGCCTCTCCCACCCCCATCATCACTGCTTGTCCATTCCTTCAGTCCTCTTCCTCCTCCTCTTCCTTCCATACATATATAGATAGATAGATAGATAGATAGATAGATATAGATAGATAGATAGATAGATAGATATAGATAGATAGATAGATAGATATAGATATAGATATAGATATATATATTTTTTTCACTCCATCTCTCTCTCCCCTCACCTTCATCATCATTGCATTTCCATTTCCTCCTCTCACAAGCCTCTTTTCCACCCTCCACGTCTTATCATGATCACTACGTCTTTTACCTTCCATCCCGAAAACTACATCTCCATCATGACTTTCTTTTTGGTCATTCCTTCCTTTCTTTTCCTTCTTCGCTGCCCTTCTCCTTTTATTTCGTCTCCTTCCCTTCCCTTATTCCTTTTCTTTTCTTTTGCCTCCTTTGGGTTTTTTTGATCATCTTCTTTTCTGTTTCTTCTTGTTTAAACATTTTCTTTTCTCATTTTATTTTCGATTATTTTTCTCATCCCATTTCGCTGAGCTCTTACTTTTTTCCTGTTTCATTGCCACTCTTTCCATTTTTCTCCCTTTTTATTCCTTTTCTTATGTACGGTATATTTTGTTTCACTGCCTTTCGTTTCCTTTCCTCTTTTTCCGTTTTCCTCCCATCTTCGATTCCCTCTTATTCCTCTGCTTTCTCATCATTCACTCTATGACTCTCTTTCTCTCCAGTTCTTCCGGTTTCTCCGATTCTTTCTTCTTGCCTCCCTCCCTCCTCGCCATCATCATAACTTCAGCTTTATCGTGGGCTTTTGTGATTCCCTCCTTTCTTCTTTTTCACTTCAGTCCTTTCCTACCGTTTCTTGCTCTTCTTCACGTCTTTCTCTTCCCCACCTGTTTTCCTTCACTGCTCTCCTTTTCCCTTTTTCCAATCTTTTCTAAACTTTTTTCTTTCGTTTTCTTCTTCCGTTCCGCTAATTTCTCTCCTTCACCTCCCTCCTTCCCTCACACTCCTTTCATCCTCCACATCCTTCCTTTCCTCAGTCATTCCTCTCCTCCATTTCTTTCCTTTCCTCCAACGCCTTTCTCTCCTTTACTTCTCTTCCTACTCCCTCCTCTTCTCCACTTCGCCACTTTCCGTCATCGTAACATCTTAGGATAGCCTTTTGAGTTCGTCCTCCCTCATGCCTTCCACCCCAGATTTTCAGTCTGTCCTCGCATTCACCCTTTCATCCTTTATTTTCCCTTCCCGCCTTATTCCCATATTCTAACATGACATCTAAACCAAATTTCACCTCTTCTTCATATTTAATTTTTCTTCCTTCATTCTCTTTGCCCATTTCTGTTCTTCCATCATATGCCTTCTGTCTCAGATTTCTCCTTTTTCTCCCATGCAACAGGTATTCTGTCTTTTCTCATGCCCCTCCCCTCCCTTTCTTCTTGTCCTCCTTTGCCTCTGCCTAATTTTTGTATGTATTTTATGCACTGTTCCCCTCCTTCACTCAACCTCTCTCTCTCTCTCTCTCTCTCTCTCTCTCTCTCTCTCTCTTGTACCTTCCACCCCAGGTATTTAATGCATACTTCGACCCTCCTTTCATATGTCTGCCACCCCAAATTACCACTCCATTTTTATTTATTTATTCATTTAGATAGTTTTTTGCTCATATGCGCCCTTGCTTCCTTAACCTTATTCCTTTGTCATCCACCCAGCATTTTCCTCTTTCTTCCATGTTTTGTCTCCGTTCTCTTCCAATTCCTTTTTCTTATTTTTCCCTCGTGATCCTTTTTTTCGTTAAATTCACTTTTCCTGCTCACTCCTTGTCCACTTTCCTTTTCTAATTTCTTCCCACGCAATTTTTCGCCTCCCATCCTCACCCCGCTTTCGTGTGGTAGCGTTTTGTGTTACTAAGAGTTTGTGGCTTCCCCCCACACCAAAAACGCCACCTAACATGGGACAAATTACAAAGATGACCCAGCCACAGTCCATGAGAAGTTCCTGACTAACTTTTGCCTCTTGGGACGTATTTATAAAGGACATTAACAATTTAGCAAGATAACCTCGTCTCCGCAACACTTATCATCACAGATAACCCTGTTTTTCGTATCTAATTCCTTTTCACCTTACCGTTCACTCAGGTTTGACTGTGAAGTGACCGACAACTGAATGAGTGAAGGCATGCAAGTATACTAGCAATCTTATACATAACGTAACTCAGCGTAACTACCAGACGCTTCAGACCCCATTGTAAGATATATAATGACTTGAAAAATAGAATAAAACTAAATTATATTTGATGATACTTCACTATGCATATTGTAGGCGATATGGCAAAATCTGGCTAATTACGAGTACATTGGTGAAAACTGGCCCTGGTCTTCCTGCCTCCAACGGCCTGCTTCATCTGTGCCTCAGCTCCTGTCCCCTCCTCTATCCTCACACCCCTCAGTCCCTGCCCCTTCACACCCAGCTCCACCCCGCCATGTTTGCCAGACCCTGCTCCAGCCTGCTTCAATCTCGCCTGTGTACCTCCTCGCTCGTCACTTGGTTTGCTCTCGCTGGTTTGTCTGTCTGTCTGGCCATCAGTCTTCTTGCCGTCCATTTTTCTACACTTGCATCTAGCTGTCTACTCCTCAGGCTGGTATGACTCGGCCTTGGCTAAATTAAATCGTCCAACTTTGGCTGGTATCACATAACAGTTGTTGGACCGTGAGAGAGTTAATGGAAACAGTAATTTCAAGTTTTTTTTTTATTTTCCTTCAGCTGAATATATTCCCCTGCTGTATGCTGGAATACGATATTGGAATTGTCTTAATAATGACAGAGTTGAGTTAAAGGCAATTATTTTGTCCCGTTAGGTATGCTAAAATAAATACGTTTTAACTAGTTTTGTGCACCTCTCTCTCTCTCTCTCTCTCTCTCTCTCTCTCTCTCTCTCTCTCTCTCTCTCTCTCTCTCTCTATCTATCTCTGTCAGTCTATGTCTGTCTGTCTATCTATCTATCTACGCCTGTCAGTCTCAGTTTTATCATGAAAGGCTTTCATAATGTTCGTCTGTCGTCCTACTGGTGTGTCCAATTGCCTACATTGATTTGCTTGTATGCTTGCCTGGCTGCTTATTCCTCGTTTCCCGTAAAAGTCCTATATAAAGTCTTGGTTGATGAACGTGGCTCATTTCCATTTTGTTGCCTACGTCCCTCTCCCTTCTAGCTGAACTGCTTTCATACATGCCATCCTGTCTGTTAACCTTTCTGCTTGTTTTTGTGTATGTCTGTCCTGTCTACAAGGCTTCATATCCGTCTGCCTTCTTGCCCATCGGTCTTCCTGTCTTCCTCTATGCTTGTTTTCTTGTCTGCTTGTCTTCTGCTCTGTCTGTTTTACTGCCTGCCATCCTATCTTCCTCCCTGCCTGTCTTCCTGCTTGCCTACCTGAGAGACTGTCTAAGTTCCTGCTTTCTGCTCAGGGTTATGTTGCACTCTGTAGTGGCTTCCATTGCAGTCATGAAGGAAGATATTTGTGGGAAATTTTTAACCCCGCGTGCTTTCAACTTTATGCTCCACACACACACACACACACACACACACACACACACACACACACACACACACACACACACACACACACACACACACACACTCTCTCTCTCTCTCTCTCTCTCTCTCTCTCTCCTTCTCCGTTGTCATTTCTTTTTTCCTACTCCTTGTCGCATCAAATTATACCATCATCACTTTTATCCGGTACCTCCCCACTGTTTTTCTTTTTTCCATGCTGTCTTTCCTATTTTCACATCCTTAATGATTCATACCATGCCGTGCAACTATTAGGAAATAAATCATCTTCTTCTTCCATTAATTTTCCTTCCTTTTTAGCTTCATTTTCACCCATTTTTCTTTGGTCCCCATTTCGCCGGCTCTCGCGGGTCCGAGTCATTCTACCCTTTTTAATGGGAAAAAAAAATATTTGTTCTTTCATTTCCAGTCCATCGGCAAAATGTTGAAAACGGATTACGAGCTCCAAGCGCAGTAAAATTTTATGCACTGGTGAAAAATGGTAAATGATACTGGAACCGCTTCATCCCTGCTCACAATCTACAGTGTTGGAGCGTCACCGGTGGCTGATTTCCATTTTGTGCGCCATTTTTGAGCTTTTTCTAATCCAGGAAATCGTAGGTTAGGTTAGATTTGTTTTCTTGGTACCAGATTAGGTTAGTTTGTTAGTCAGTTAGGTTAATCTGTAAGGTTAGGTTTGGTTATGATTTAAGTTAGGTTAGCATATATGAAAAAAAAAAAAATGGAAGAATGATCAACGTGGGGAAAACAAATTTAATGCATTGTGCAAAAGATGGCTTACAGAGGGGAACTTTGCTCCTCGGTTGAACTCACATTCACTCCCTCATTTCATTTAGCAGCGAAGCATTTCATTGGTTACTCAGCGCTTAGGGATGAAAACGCTTTTTAATTAAGGATATTGGCACAGTTTACTACACAAAGTTACTGCACGTCACGACGCCCGGTATCACATAATACACAAACTTGGTGGAAAAAATGTCTATCTATCTATTGCCAGACGCCTCAATCCCGTTTGGGGTGGCAACAAACAAATCGCCTCCAAGTCGCCCTGTCCCCCGCCATTTCACTGCCCCGCTCCCAACTCACACACCCCTCTCTCATATAACTGAATATTACAAATCGCACGTTATGGCTGTGTGTCTAGTACAGCAGCTCTGTTTGGTAGCTGAATGGGAGGTACAATTGAGGACATCAATATCGATTTATTTTATAATCGAATAGTTATGCAAATCTTACATAATTATCCGAGTAGTTTGCTGGCCTCGAACAATCACAGTTTCGAAACGTCATTGGTCACACTCTCGTTATTAATTGTAATGAAATAAATATATAGTTACGTCCAGAAATGTTCAATTACACTCAGTAACATCGATTAACTTTTTGTCTAAAAATTTTGCAACATCTTGCACAATATTCTCATAATACTGTTGGGCTCCGAATAGTGCGTTGCTAAATTTCGACAGTCATTAATCACACGTGTTATTTATTTAAAAAAAAAAAAAAAAAAAAAAAATCCATACTAATGCCTTATTGCCCCTGTTATCAAAGTATTTCCCTATCAGTTCTCATTTCATGGGAACAATACGAACACAAATGTGTCATAACAAAATTGAACCATTGAAAAGCTATGCCCTGCTCGATATTAGTCTGACGAAGATGACATTTTGGAGAGAACGATATACTTATTAGCCAAGCACAGGCAGCCTGGAGCATCGCATGAGATTATACGTCTGATAATCACAGTATTTAAGAGCCTACAGTAGGTTTATGTGTGGCCAAGAACTCTAATATAGATCTATAGTGTAAATATATATCTATATATCTGTCTATCTATCTATCTATCTATCTATATAGCTAGATAGATAGATAGATATAGGTGTAGGTATAGATATATACACTGAATTATATGCGTGCATGTGTTCATATATACCGTGTGAAAGGTCGCATTTGCATAAATTTGTCATTGAAGTTGTGAGTTTGATTGCTTTCCTATATAATTAGTATTTGTAAATACATTTTCCTAGAAATGAGTGGTATGGTGTGTTTTTCCTTTCTTTGGTCCGTGTGCTCCCGTGTGACAGCCTGAGCCTTTAGCTAACGCATGACCAACTCCCAACATACTTCCTCACAATCGCACCAGCGGGGTGTGGGAGCGGGTGTATCTTGAGATGGGTCCATGTTTTCATCCTGGTCTCAGCATGAACCTCAGTTGCTCCTTCACTTGCAATGAAATGCTTCCGGAAATGGTAATCTTGCCTTCATATATACAGCACTTACTGCCTGTGTTCATTACACGTGCTTATCATGTCCGTCAACATGCCAGGGCAGCGTCCAGTAAGATGTTGGCTAATGTAGAAAAAAAATAATATCTGTGAGTAGAAGGAAAGGATTTCAGTGGGAGGACATGGGAAATGTCAGGCAAGGATTTGGGGGTGAGTTGGACTTACACACCCCACATCGCCCCTTCGCGGGAGATCTGTCCTTACATAATAATATATGAATAATTATTGGCCAGAATATATGCAGTATGTATCTTACATAGATACGAGTAAATCTTTTTATACAGGCATTTGGATTAAAAGAATTCTGGTAATAGCTTTTGAGGAATTTGGTAATATGCCAGCATTAATTCAGTCTTGTGATAACTCCGCTGGGGTTCACGCTGCCCCCATTCCCAAAGTGGTGGATACGGCCCTGAATTTGCATTATTCCTTAACAACTGCGAGAGTATTATCCACTGTATATCAGAAGGTTAGGGGAGATTACACACACACACACACACACACACACACACACACACACACACACACACACACACACACACACACACACACATACACACACACACACACACACACACACACACACACACAGCGGCCCTTATTCTGGTGATAATGAGGGAGTTATAGGACGTGTGTGTGTGTGTGTGTGTGTGTGTGTGTGTGTGTGTGTGTGTGAGTGTGTGTGTGTGCGTGTGTGTGTGTGTGTAATGTGAAATGTATATCATATTGTACTGTACATATTTATCTCTGTACCTGTCAGATACTCAAACCTTTCTCTCACCAACCCATCCCATCGCTTTATATCCCGCCACACCACCGCCCCTGCCATAAATACACATTCGTCCAACATAAACCCCATCTGCAAGTCCATTACCATATCGCGCAGTCTCTCTCACATCTGCCCCCACCCACCGACCTCCATTTCCCTTCACAGCCCCTCTCTCTCTCTCTCTCTCTCTCTCTCTCTCTCTCTCTCTCTCTCTCTCTCTCTCTCTCTCAGGGATTCTTTACTGGGGGTATCCATACCCCTTATACCCCTTAGGTGTATAGGAACCAAAATCTTGGGGTATAGGTCTCGTTCTCTCAATAAGTAAAAAAATCGTTGTATTACTGATTTACTTCTTCATTAAAAAAATATATATATATTCTTTTGGGAGTAGTTTGAATTGACCTGAATATGACTTGCTGGTTTTAGTTTGTGTTATTTTGGCTCATTTTGGCGACGAGTAAAGTTACTATTTTATAATTTGAAACAGGTGAATCAGAGCTATGTTGTAAATTGTTATACCTAGCTTGTATAATTTTGTTAATTGTTTTCCCATAGGCAAAGAAATAAGATAAAATCATAATGATTCTCTTTCCTGGGCTATTCCTACTTATCCATATGTAAAGTAAAAATAAGCTACTGACATCTTTTGATGTCATGCTGGCATCTCATAGGGCTGGTGCTGATGATATGGACAGTGTAACAAAGGGAGTATGGAGACATTGTGGGCATTCCACTGGGGATCTTGGCAAGGAAAAAGGATAGGAACCTTTGCTCTCTCTCTCTCTCTCTCTCTCTCTCCTTCTCTCTCTCTCTCTCTTTCTCTCTGTATATATATATATATATATATATATATATATATATATATATATATATATATATATATATATATATATATATATATATATATATATATATATATATATATATATATATATATATATATATATATATATATATATATATATACAGTTAAGGAACAGAGAGAGATATTGAACACTTCAAGTGAGAATACTAAAATCACTACTATCCCGTAAAGTTCCTGGTTCAAAACAAGGACTTGGGTAAAATTACAAGTTAAAGTTTAATGCTCAAACTAACAACAAAACATTCAGGACTCATAAGGATAATGTAATGGCAAAACAGGTTACATATATGGTTAACTGCAATAGCCTCTATTAACATGAATTTAGCAAGAGAAAATTTATCTAAGTCAGCCCTGATAAAATGAGAAAACCGGATAATGCGCAGTTAAAGCAAGATATAATATTATTGCAGATGCACACTTTACCAGGCTTAAGAATTAAAGCCTTAGGCTATACAGTACAAGAAAAATGGTAGTAACACTTATACTCAAATTATACAGCAGCTAGATGGCTGGAGACTTCCTGAGCACTCACAAAAATAATAATATACTGTACAGGGGAGGACAGAGATATGAACAGAATGAGGAGTAGATCTAAGTGGCAACTAATGCAGAGACTGAGCTCATTATATTGGGGCCGGCAGAGCTTGATTCAACTTGTAAGAAGGACGCGGAAATGAAGGCATAGGGGGGGAAGAGTTGACAGTCCTGCTCTGAACAACAGAAAGAACGACTTACTCTACTATAAGGGGGAGAAGGGGGAAGTGAGGTAGAACACGCAAGCCTGGTCACTATGGAAGCCACGTGGCGAATCGTGAACAAACATGCAGCATACTGTACATTAAGATCATACAAAGGATGATGCAATCATGAACAAAATTATCATAAGTTAGAATTATACAAGGGATGATGAAATCACAGGCTATCTAACACCTCCCCACAAAGAAAAAGAAATTTACAAAGGAAATTTCTTATTATCTGTCTAAAGTCTAGATAAGCAATCTGCAATAACATTTTCTTTCCCCTTGACATGTTGTATGTCTAATGAATACTCCTGAAGAAGTAGACTCCATCTTGTCAATCTCTGATTTTTATCTTTAAACTTACTAAGGAATTTCAGTGGGTTATGATCAGTATAAATGACTATGGGGTCAAAACCAGAACACAAATAAAATGAAAAATGCTGTAAACCCAAAATCAAGGCCAAAAGCTCTTTCTGAATAGTTGAGTAGTTTTTTTGAGGTGGAGTGAACTTCTTACTGTAATAAGATACAGGGTGTTCAATATCCTGATCATCCTCTTGAAGCAAAACAGCCCCAGCTCCTATATCACTTGCATCAACAGCCATCTTAAAAGGCTTAGCAAAATTTGGAGTAGCGAGCACTGGCTGACTTAATAGGATAGCTTTAAGTTTACTAAAAGAGGATTCACAGTCGGTTCAGACAATTTTAACTCCCTTTTTAAGTAGGTCTGTTATTGGTGATACAAGAATTGAAAAGTTAAGAACAAATCTCCTGTAATAACCTACCATTCCCAAAAATCTTTGTAGCTCTTTCCTACTTTTAGGTCTGGGAAGATCACTTATAACCTGAACCTTATCTCCTGGTGGTGCAACATGTCCATCACCCAAGGTACTGAACTTTAGCTTGACCAAACTCACACTTTGATAAATTAGCTACAAGATTAGCCTGAACCAAACACTCAAGAAATTTACTGACATGGCATAGGTGATCTTTCCAGTTGTCACTGAAGATTAATACATCATCAATATAAACAACACACCCTGCCAAACCCTCTGTTACAACATTCATGAGCTTCTGAAAAGTGGCTGGTGCATTCATCATACCATATGGCATTACAGAACATGCAAAAGTCTTTCCTAGTGTTACAAAACATGAGATCTCCCTAGCACGTTCAGTCATAGGTACTTGCCAGTATCCCTTTAACAAATCAAACTTACTTATGTACGTAGTCTTTCTAATCTTGTCTATGCAATCTTCCACGCGAGGGAGAGGGTAAGTGTCTGTTTTGGTTATCTGATTAACACGTCTGTAATCAATGCAAAGCCGCTGTGACCCACCTGGCTTAGGGACTAGAGTGACAGGAGAACTCCACTCGCTCTGACAGGGCTCAATCATCTTGTGGTCTAACAGGTAGCCAAGCTCCTTCTGGATGAGAGGAACTTTCACTGGGTTCACACGGTAAGGAGGCAGTTTAATTGGCTTTGCGTCTCCAACATCGACATCATGCATCAACACAGTGGTTCTTCCTGCAGTGTCACGGAACACTTGTGGGTACTCCCGTAGTAATGCCGAAAACTCCTGCCTTTCCTCAGGAGTTAGATGAGAAAGCTTAGTCTGGAGATCATTCATGATATCAGGATTCTTCCCCAAACTATCACTCAGGCTCATACTGCATGGGAGAGCTTCACTTGCAGACTCGGGTGGAACAGCTACAGTGCAGACTGGGTTATTTTCATCCCGCCTGTGATATAACTTTAGCATGTTGATGTGACAAAGTTGCTTGTTCTTTCTACAATCTGGTGTGGCGATGACATAGTTGACATCACTGAGTTTCTTCTCCACGAAATAAGGACCACTAAACTTGGCTTGAAGAGGTTGCCCATGCATTGGTAGCAGAATCAAAACCTGATCTCCTGGCTGAAAGTGGCGTAACCTGGACTTCTTATCATACCAAGTCTTCATCTTCTCCTGAGCAGCTCCTAAATTCTCTCTCACTAGCTGTAAAGCAGTGGACAGCCGTTCTTTGAATTTCATCACATACTCCAGCAGGTTGACGTCATCTTCCTCCGACAGCCAGCATTCCTTGAGTAGCTTAAGGGGTCCTATTACTTCATGGCCAAACAGTAGTTCAAAGGGTGAGAAGCCCAGTGATTCATTTGGAGATTCTATTGCGGCTAATACAACGAATGGAAGACCTTTATCCCAAGCTTTCTGATGTTCCAAACTGTATTTCCTGAGCATCGATTTTAGTGTTTGATGATATCTTTCCAACGCTTCTTGGGTCTGGGGATGGTAAGCTGAAGACATGATCTGGGTGATGCCTAACTCTTTCAGAGACTGCTTGAGAACATTTGACATGAAATTACTTCCCCGGTCTGACTGTACCTCCTTGGGCAGACCAAACTTGGTGAAGAACCCTAGCATTTCCTTAACCACGTTCTTTGCTGAGATATTTCTAAGTGGAATGGCTTCAGGAGAACGAGTAGCCATATCAATCAGGGTCAACACATAAGAAAATCCTGAAGAAGTCTTAGGAAGAGGGCCCACAATATCCACCAACACATGGGTGAATGGTGCCTCAAAAGGAGGAATGGGAACTAGAGGTGCAACCTTTTTGGTCTGATTACACTTCCCCACAAATTGACAGGTGTGACAAGACTTACAATACCAGGAAACATCTCTGAAGATACCTGGCCAGTAGAAGTTTCAAAATGCGTGCCACAGTCTTCCTCACTCCAAGGTGTCCTGCCAAACTGGAATCATGAGCCATTCTAATGATATCTTGCCTACAAATACGAGGGATGACAACTTGATGTACAACCTCCCATTCACAGTCGACTGATGCTGTTGGGGGTCTCCACTTCCTCATAAGTACTCCTGACTTTATATAATAAAAAGTAGAAGCACCAGCTGACTCTTCCTCACTGCAAGCAAAGTTAGCTAGACCTTTCAACTCAGGGTCAGCAACCTGCAACTCAACCAACTCTTGACGAGACAAATTATCAACACTACGCGGTACTGCCTCATCTGGTGAGTGGTCTAAATTAGCAAGAAAAATGTCAGCTAGGATAACATCATCATCATCATCATTATCCTCTAAGTCACCAGTAACTTTAGACTTAGCCCTAGTGACAGCACATGCAGAGAACACATCAGGGACATCACAGTCCTGGGTCACAGTCACTGGTTCACTAGACAACTAAGGAGCTGGACACACTTGACTTCCACCAATATCATTTCCAAGTAAGAAAGTTACACCTGGCATTGGGAGTGTCTCAACCAACCCAACCATAACGGAACCATTAACAAAACCAGACTCTAAATTCACACTGCACAGAGGGACAGAGAAGTAATTATTCCCTACACCTTGTAAGATTACAGTTTCATCAGAGGAATTAACATTAGAGCCTAGAACACTGGTCAGCATAAGGGATTGGCAAGGACCTGTATCACGATATATTTTAACTGATTTCCTGTCATTACTGTCCAGAGGACTGACAAAACCATCAGACAGGAAATTAGCACATGAACTCTTGAGAGTGTCACCCACGTTACTGCTCAAAAGAGGAGCTTCATCATGAGAATTTAATTTACCCCTCAAAGCAGGTTCAGTTAACTCGGTTAAAGAATTCTGGGAACTCTCAAGGGTGGACACTAGACCAATTGACTGAATATTTAAAGACTCCTTTTTGTTCACATCACGCTGTCTCCTGAAACATTTCTCCGTAGTATGACCAAGCTTACTACAATAAGTACATTTACTTTCCTGAAATCTAGAGGTGGAGCTGGTATTTACTTCCTGAGAAACATCATCTTTATTCTCTTTCCTGTTACCTGTACTCTGAGTAGAGGCAACTTACTCTCAGCTTTCCTTTTTTCTTTAGAATATCTCTTGTGAGTGAGGACATATTCATCAGCTAAAACTGCAGCATCAGACAAATTATCTATTCTTTTCTCATCAAAATATAGGCTTACAGCTTTATTAATACACCTTTTGAAGTCCTCCAGCAAAATCATCTGCTTAAATTAATCAAAATCAGAATTTACATTCTTAGAATTTAACCACTGCTCTAACAGATCTTCTTTGATTTTTGCATACTCAACATGGGATTGCTTATCTTGCTTATAAGTTGTCCTAAATTTTACTCTATAGGCTTCAGGAACAAGCTCATAGGCCTTAAGAATCAAGCTCTTAACTACATCATAATTATCAGAATGATCCTGAGGCAAAAATGCATAAGTTATTTAAGCTTTACTGGTGAGAACACTCTGATGGAGTACTGGCCAATACTTTTTGGGCCAATTAAAACCTGTAGCTACCCTCTCAAACAACTGAAAATACTTTGTTAAATCAGATTCATTAAAAGGAGGGACAAGTTTAACATTTTAGCCACATCAAAATCATCAGGGCTAGATGATCCAGTTCCACCTTGTTTCATGCGATACTCATGGTCTGCCTGAATCCTAGCAAGTTCAATTTGTGCCTGAGCCTGTGCCTGTGCCTGTGCCTCCTGAATACGAGCCTGAGACTCAGCCTCCTTAGCACGTGCCTGAAACTCAGCCTCCATAGCACGAGCCTCCTGCAGGGCTAGATGTAACTTAGCTATTTCAATCTGCGTTTGCTCATCTGGAGGAGTTACATTAAACAAGCTTTTATTAATCATGTCAACAATTTGATATTTAGAATGATGAGAGCGAACAGTAATTCCCAATTGTTGAGCAGCAAGCTTAAGTTCATTCTTTGTTCTGTTTTCTACATCACACACTGTTTGCACATTTGACAAAAAATCTTTGGCTTCATCAAGAGTAGTAATAGTAGACATCATGAATAAATCAGTCACAAAATATCATGCAATATCCTTATGATATTATCCTGAATATCCTGGCACGAGGTCGCCAAATTTATGTTACGGAACAGAGAGAGATAATGAACACTTCAAGTGAGAATACTAAAATCACTACTGTCCCGCAAAGTTCCACGTTCAAAACAAAAGACTTAGGTAAAATTACAAGTTAAAGTTTAATGCTCAAACTATCAACTAAACATTCAGGACTCACAAGGATAATGTAATGGCAAAACAGGTTACATATATGGTTAACTGCAAAAGCCTCTATTGACACGAATTTAGCAAGAGCAAATTTATCTAAGTCAGCCCTGGTAAAATGAGAAAACCGGATAATGCTGAGTTAACCCGCGGCGTCCCGTAGACGTACTTCCACATCCTCATGTTTTGTCACTGCCAATCCCGTTGACGTACTTTAACGTCCTGCAATTGCAAGGTTCATAATTTCCACAATTTTCAAAATTCGCGCGAGATTTTCGATTCGCCCACGTACCCAAGCCTCCCCTACCTGCCGCCAGGCGGGCAGCGTCCCAGACCCCGCGTGACCCGCGCTCGCCCTTGTCTCGGTCACTCACCTGTTGGTAGTGACGCAGGTCAGACATGGCGCGGAAAGGTCTCTCAGACGACGAAATTGCATCCGCCCTGGAAGCCTTCACTGGAGATAGTGATTCTCCACTTGACGATGATGTGGTGGATCGCGATTACATCCAGCCAGAGGAAGAAATAACAAGCAGTGATGAAGAGGTCCCTTCGCCCCGGAAAAAGCGGTATGTGACATACCGTAAGGCAAGGGAAGGCCAGCCTGCTCCCCAACCACGTGCAAGGCTATCTCTCCATCCCGAATCTGATGAGGACGAGGATGAGGACGATGAGGATGACGGCGGCTTAGGACGTGATATCGCCTAGTGGTTGGGAAAAGAAAAAATATCACACCGAGGATCAGAAGGTGGGGTGAGAAGACATATCAGGTATGGTGCAAGTCTTTTGTCTGGGGAAGTGGAAAGTGGTGTGGTGGGAGTGCTGGGTGAAATGGAAAGTGGTGTGGCGGCAGCGCGGGGTGAAAGGGAAAGTGGTGTGGCGGGAGTGCGGGGTGAAGGGGAAAGTGGTGTGAGGGAGGCAGCACAAGCACGTGGTGCACGTAGGCCTAGGGGAGGGGAGGTGGAGCCACTCCCCAGCACGTCTTTCGCCCCACAATATTCCCAAACTTCC
Organism: Coenobita brevimanus; assembly: GCF_032717465.1. Taxonomy (NCBI): domain Eukaryota; kingdom Metazoa; phylum Arthropoda; class Malacostraca; order Decapoda; family Coenobitidae; genus Coenobita; species Coenobita brevimanus. The sequence continues at coordinate 7,933,120 of NC_136994.1, read as the reverse complement.
TCCCCACAGCCCCAGGATGTAGGGAAAGGAAGGAAAGGGAAGGGAAAGGGTAAAGGAAAAGGGAGAGGGAAGAGAAGTGCAAGTGATGAGAGGCGCCGCTCTCCACCTCCCCAACCTCCCCCACCACCCTCACCTCCCCACCCTGACGAAGGGGACGATGGGGACGTGGCTGGAGACTGTGGTGTCTTGTGGAACTGGGAAGATGGGAGTAATTTCACTCCCATCATTCACCCTTTCACTGAGGAGTGGCGGTCTGGTTGCACGGCTCCAGGTGTGCATACGGGTTCCTCTAGGGTGGATTTTTTCCACTTGTTCTTTGGGGAGGCATTTGTGGGGCGCATAGTGGAACAGACCAATATATTTTCACGAACACAGCACCGTGAAAATGAACGTTTGGGAACCACGAGCAGGCATTCCCAACAATATGACTATCCCGTTACAATTTCAGAGATGTTCTTATTTTTTGCCCTGGTTCTCTTGATGGGTGTGGTAAGGAAAAAACCAAATTCCTGCCTACTGTACAACTGACCCAATGATCCTCACACCTTTCTTTGGAAAGGTGATGAGTCGTAACAGATTTCAGCATATTCTTGGCCGCCTCCACTTTTTTGATGCAGAAGATCCAGCCAATGCAAATAACACAGATAAAATGAGGAGAATTAGGCTGGTATTTGATCATTTACGGGAAATGTTCCGCTCCTCATTTTATCCTTACAGAGACCTCGTCATAGACGAGAGTCTTGTGTTGTAGAGAGGCAATATTTCCTTTAGGCAGTACATACCCAGCAAGAGACACCGTTTCGGGTTCAAGATCTTTGTTATGTGTGACTGTAAGACTGGTTATGTGCAAGACATAGTCTTGTACACGGGCGCACAGACAGATATAACAGAAGATCATAGTATAGGACTCTCTGGGGCCGTGGTGAAGACAATGATAGAGGAGTACCTTCATCGTGGTCATGTGTTGTACCTGGACAACTGGTACACTAGCCCTCTTCTCGCTAGGTTCCTCCACCAACACGACACCGGAGTCTGTGGTACAGTCAAGAGAAACCGTCGCCATATGGTCAAGAACGAGGTGGTTTTCTTCCAGGCCAATAACATCCTTGCCACCCTGTGGAACCACAACAGGGAAGTTTGCCTCCTATCAACTGTTCACAGCCCCCTGATGCACCGCACAGACTCCGTGGATCCCCATAGCGAGAGGAGGAGCAACGTCTGGAAACCCGAGTCTGTACTGGACTATAATCTGAACATGAGGCAAGTGGATCAGTCAGACTCGATGATTTCCAGTGTTGACTGTGCCAGGACCACGATGAAGTGGTACAAGAAACTCTTTTTCCACTTGCTCGACATCACGGTCCTGAACGCACACTACCTGCACGCCATGACCACCGGAGTATCTGAGTCCTTTGAGGGGTTTGTGAGGGAGCTGGCACGTGAAATAATCGCCAAGCATGCCCAGGACAGACCCACACACCGCACCCGCACCCCCATGGCTGCCCAGACTCCCCTACGTCTTGCAGGACGCCACTGTCCTAGCACAATCCCTTCCGACCCAAACCGTCGTAAACCCCAGTGCCGCTGCCATGTATGCAAGCACTCAACAGTCAGACCATCCACTCAGTGAAAAGACACACGGTACGAGTGTGTCGAGTG
>NC_136994.1:7921461-7926461 GCF_032717465.1 Coenobita brevimanus | reverse complement strand
CACTTTTCCTATCCGTATTACCCTTCCCCCCAAATCAGTCACTCCTATCCTTCCCCTACCATCATAATATACACCCTTCATACAACACTTCACCAACCAAGCTTAAAAGTGAAACATCAGCCTCCTCACTCCATCAGGCCATAGCTAAATATACAATGTACATCACTAATACACCGCCCAAACAACAATGAGAGAGGTACTACAAGCACTCAGGTAAGTGTTCTGTTGCTTGAAAGGAGTCAGATTTAATCCTAGTCTGGGGTGGGAACAGTCTGATGTTTTGAATGTCATTAAACATACTTTACTGATCATCCGCTGGACCCATCAGTATTTCATAAATCACCTTTGGGAATGCCATTAAACTAATCCTGAATGATACAGCACTTGCATGTATTTAGTAACGATAGTGGGTATTAGTGCCGAATTGGTGAAGGATGAGACACACAGGAGTAATGCTTGGCTATAGAGAAAAGACTGTTAGGTATGTGCCTAGAGTTGAATTCAGAGAAACTAGAAAGTACTCAGAGAGCGCATACCTCCGCCAATGCCACTGCCATTAAAAAGAATTCGGATCCGGATCCTTGGAATATTGTGTGGAATACATAGGACCCGGATACACCCCCAAATTTAGTCAATTGTTCTTTAACGCATGGCCCGCTCTTTCAGATAATTTGATTGAAATTCATTGAGATCTTTTGGAGATACTGTGCGGGATACATAGGATTTGGATCCAGATCTGCCCCATACTTAAATCAGTTCATTCTCGGCCCAGGGCCCACCATTTCACAAAATTTCATTGAAATTCATTAAAAACTTTTGGAGATATAGTGTGGATAATCAATCAGACAAACAGGTGAATTCATAACCTTCCCTAACTTGTTTGGCGGAGGTAACAAAGACATCCCAACCACAGTCTTAACACGTTCTCCTGAGCACGCAGTGTATAACTTAGCTATCACTCATTCTCTCCATGCATTACATTCTTTCTGAAACCCCTCACTCTCTCAGCCACACATAACGTCTCCCTTTCCCCACACATTAATCTTAGCATCAGTCTCTTTGCTTCACACACTCTCCCTTCAGTCATACATTTCCCTCCTTTCCATGTATCCATCTCTCACTCTTCCAGCTCCTATCACTCTCCTCTTCCTCACACATGATTCATATCCCGCCCCACATCAGTCTCCTATTCCCCCCCCCCTTCCTCTCTCTCTCTCTCTCTCTCTCTCTCTCTCTCTCTCTCTCTCTCTCTCTCTCTCTCACACACACACACACACACACACACACACACACACACACACAGTTCCCATCGACCCTTCACTCTCCCAGCCTCACTCACCTTTCCTTCCCTCACACGTACATAGCCATAACCATGACCGTGCCTGCCCATCAACAACACAGCTAGCCACCGTTCGCCTGTACCACCATCCATTTTCCTCTCAACCACACACCACCACCACTACCACGTTCCCTAATCCCGTAGTGCTACCATCTTCTCAGCCTCACCATCACCATTGCACCCTCTCCAAACACCATCATGCTCACAGCCATTAAAACTGCATCCTTCCTCGCGCCCTGCTTGTTATTTATGGCAGGCAAATATCTAGGGCGTGTGTTCCGGCAGCTTTTATATTGGAGGTTGGTGTAGGCCCAGATTTCATGACCCCTGCAAGACTTTACAAATATTTGGAAGGTTGAGAGGGCTGGTGGGAGGACAGAAAATGAGAGTGGGAGGTGAGGAAGTGAGGGAGAAAGGAAGGGAGGTAGGAGGGAAACAGGGAGGGGTTTTACGGTACAGGAGTAGGAAGCTGGAAAGTAGGAGGGAGAGAGGGAGAAAGAGGGGATGCAAGTAGGAGGACGAGCGGGAGGGAGGGATGGACTGGTTGATAGGAGGAAGGACGGAAGGACTGGATGGTAGGTAGGAGGTGACTGAAGGGAGGAAGAAGGAATTGTGAGGGGGGAGGGGGGATGATGAAGCAAATAGTAGGAAATGTACTACTGGGAGATGAGGCCGGGCAAAACAGAAGAGTGTGTCTACTAAGTACAAATTCGGGGAAGAGGAGAGGATGATGAATTATAATAGAGAAAAAGAGGGTCGGAGAATAATGAACCGAAATGCTTAGAGAAAGTACAAAAAGGAAGGGAAATTTGAAATAAAAGCAAGAGAAATGCACAGTTCCCTACATTTGCTGATTTAGTTTTGTTCCAGACACGATTAATGATAATAACTGGTTATGCTTTCATAGGCCGGCGAAGCTTTTAGCACATCTACCAGATCATTTAACTTTGCATAGATAATTATATTCTGTTCCATATTGCTGATGTCCTTTTGATATCGAAGTTGATTGTGCAATAACTTCCTAGATAATAATAACATGTCAAATACAGAAATTAATCGTGAATCTCTCCAGCCAGTAATGTATTTTTATTATTTATTGTTCCTCCTTTCCACTCGACACGTCAGGAAGGAAAGTGGCGTACATGCTGTTAATGTGAAGTACGCACATGGGAACAGAAGAAATTTTATCAATGACTGTATAATTATAGTATACTCTGTTTCTCTGTGTCTGTCTGTCTGTCTGTCTGTCTGTCTTTCTGTCTCTGTCTGTCTGTCTGTCTGTCTCTGTCTGTCTGTCTGTCTGTCTGACTCTCTCTCTCTCTCTCTCTCTCTCTCTCTCTCTCTAGCACACACACACACACATTTCCACTATTAATATTTGTACCTCTTCACTTCTGGTGATGGTAATAGGTAGTGGCGACTGTCATCCGCTCACTTGATATGCTGCCTATTTCTTCCTCCACATTAGCAGTCCACTTCTGTGTCTGCTTTCCTCTCTTCCTACTTCTCCCTTTCGCTTCTGTCACTTTCTATTACTCTTCTTTCCATTTCAGGTCGCTCCACACCGAGTGACAAGCCTAATGGATTCTTGCATCCCACAAAACCATTTACAGCACTCGGTGGTAACCAGATAATCAGACAACGTGGTGATGCAGAGCCTGCTATGGTGTCCCTGTTAACTGGGTGGAGAGACGCAAATGCTGCTTCCAGCCATGAACAAAACCTCCACTTTTTTCCCGCGCCACGCTGTGGCGAGGCACTGCACAAGATCTGCAGGGACGGTTGCTTGCCTGCGGTTGATGGGTTTGCTCGGTCACACACACCCGAGTTTATCAACAACAACGACTGTTGTTGAAGTGGATAGAGAAGGAATCTGTTGCCCTAAAGGACGCATGTTTGATCCCAGCTAAGGCAAATAACATCTTGCCGATTTGACTTACATTTAAGCAGTCGTTACGGATCTTTAACAAGTTGCACCGATATGTCATAAAAACATCCCCGCTAATGCCATCATACTAGTCCTGAGTGTGAGGTACGGAATGTACCTTGTTAAAATGTCTGGTATTACTGCCTCAGATAACGGACTATAAAGTTTATGCCCAGAGTCACACACACACACACACACACACACACACACACACACACAGTAATAATTTGTATGGTAATGTATTCTACATTTTATTCTTGCAACTTCCGAACGACCTTTAGGTAAAGAGAAACGTCGAACAGTTAAATTATTAAAAAACAAGCCAATTTAAAGCCTTCAGTTGCATATTTAATTTTTCTACTACTATATGAGTTTTTGCAGCTTAGGGAAGACTCACTGAACTGCAGGGGTTACATTCTCGTATGGCCTTCATTGCACTGGTCCGGAAAAAGAAAAGGAAAAAAAAAAAAAAAAAAAAAAAAAAAGCTGTGAACCCGTGGACTAGCCTCTGTGGTGCGAGGGTCCTTCCCGTAGCTGAATGAAAATCGTCTGGTAATGGCGAGAGTTATATAAAGTTGACATTGTCGTGCTGAAAGTGTTGAAACGTTAATGTAATGCATTTCTTTTGCACGATTAGTCTACACTTCAGCTTGCCTAACTCAACCCCTTCCTTGTGATAACGTCATTAAATATGCACACCAAAGTGTGGAGCGCTATTTTATTCCCCACATGTTTCTTTTCTCGCTTGCATTTTTTTTAATAACCTCAGGTCATTCATTTATTCCTTCTCCAATCTCTTTATAATCTGAACAGTTGTTTCCTGGCCCAATAGACCCAGACTTTATTTATTTATTTATTTATTTTGTATTTTCAAGGGTTTATGGGGTCAAAAGGCAAACCATATTAGCTGTGTTGCATCCCCTTGGGAATGTTGGCAATCTTGTTTATATTATGTTCTTAACGCAGAGCAACTTTGTTAAACTCAGGGGAACCTCATAGCTTTCTGTATATGCTAAAACAATTCATTTTTATGCAAATGAAGCCACTCATAGGATGAATGAAACATGGTACCTTCGTGGTTACATGAATGAAAAAAAAAAGTTTCATCATACTGAAGGAGTTGAGAGCGCTGTGGAAAATGCGATTTTAGCAAATTAGGAGCTGTAGCACAGAAAATGATTGATATTCCCATGTCGCCGAGCTACAACAAAAATATAATTGTAATTTTTATGGTATTTTGGCACATTTACCTAAAGTGAAATTTTTGTAGAGGGAGGGATAGTAATTTATTGGAGAAAATGTGTTTCAAAGACTCCAAAAATCTGATAGCGTGCTGTGTAATTGTTCCCAGGGTTATCGATTCATTTCTTTATTTTGCGTACAGTGACTCCTGTCCCATTGATAACACAGATAGGCAGGCAAACAAGCAGTCGTTAGACAGATAGACTGATAGATGAACAGATAGATAGAAAGACAGATTGACTGATAGATAGATGGAATGATGGAGGGTTGGACTGGCAGACAGACAGACATAAAAGGACAGACTAAACACATGCATGCCCAACAAGAAGTTATACTCGTACAAAACTCCACTGTACACAGGTAGATTGATAGATATACAGATAGCAGGCGATAGTCAGAATCTGTCGATGAAAAAGAGTTTGTTTCCATGCATGTTCCTGCTTTTATTTATGTACCGTCCGTCCCTTTTCTTTGCTTCAGCTCAGTTGGTGG
>NC_136994.1:7871461-7918961 GCF_032717465.1 Coenobita brevimanus | reverse complement strand
CCTCAAGTTCCCCTCTTACTTTTTTGTTTCTCCTTAACTACCCCCTTCCATTTCCCCTCGTCCTCTTCCTCCTCCTCCCCATTTCTTTTCCTAGCCATTCTTTGTGTGCTCGTACCCTCTCTTCCTTTCCTCTTTCCTCCTTGTCGCTTCTCTCCCTCTACCTTTTATCTTCCTCCCCTCCTCCCATCGTTCCTCCCTTTATCTCCTCAACGCGTCTTCCCTCTCTCTTTCCCTTTCCCAACTCTTCTCTCTCATTCCTCTTTCTCAAATCTTTCCCTTAACCTTTCTTTCCAATTGCTGTTATTTGCCGTTTCCTTAGCCATTTTCTTATCTCCCTACCCATTCCCCTCGTTGTCTCCCTTCTCTCGTTTCTCTTTCTCATCGCCTTCTCCCTATCAAGTTCCCGTTCCCCCAACTTTTCAACTTTCTTCATCTTTTCACATCCTTTCCTCTCTTCTCCTGTCTCACATCCCCTACCCCTTCTTCCACGTACATTCTCTTCCTGTGTCTGTATTTACCTTTCCCCAATCACATTCTCGCTCTCCCATTTTCTCTACCTCACCTTTCTTCTTTTCTTTATTTTCCTTTGGCCTTCTCTCCCCTATCCTTCCTCACTCTTTCCTCCTCTTTTCCTCAGCCTTTTTCTTCTTGTGTTATTATTTGTAACTCTTTACTTCCCCCCCTTTCTCCTCCCATTATTCCCCCTCCTCCGATACACATCCTGTTCCCATTTATCTATTTATCTATTTCTTAGAATTATTATAGCTGTTTATTTTCCCCCCTGCCTACCTTCGCTTTTCTTTTTCCCATCACCTCTTTCCACACCTATTCTCTTCCTTTTCGACTGCTTACCCACTCCACATCCCTTCCTCATCCTCGCCTCCTATTCACCCCATTTATACCCCTTCTCTTCCATTTTCACTGCTTACATCCCTCTTCACTTCCCTTCTCCTCACTTCCTCCCATCTTCCTATACCCCTGCTCTTCTTCTGTTACTGTTTACCTTCTCACAGTCACTCCTCATATTCATTCTTCCCTGTGTTTCCTTATTTCACTTCCTACTCTCTCCTTTTCCTTTTTTACCTTTCTGTTACTTTATTCCCATTCCTCCCTTCTATCTTTCTCACTTTTAACCCTTGTCTAATACGTTATATGTTTTTCTCTTCTCCCAACCTATCCTTACCCCGCTCCCTCTCGTTTTCGTTCTTTTCTCCCTCTCCCTTCTTTTTCTCTTTGTCTCACTTCCTCTTTTTTTTTTAATTACTTCTCTACCTTTTCTCTTTCTCCTCCTCCTCCTTTCTGCCTACCCTTCACATAACCTCCCACAGTGTCCTCGTTTATTAAAATGATCGTCTGAGCCCTGCGGTTCAAGAAGTTATTGTAATCACTTTCCGTCCGGCGTCTGTTTTCTGCCAACCAGCTCACTTGCGTGGTATCAGTTATCTTAAACGCTAGTGGCTGTGTAACTGAGCGGCCTTGCATTCTGCACCCTGGATATTTAGGTCTGCACATTTTTTCTTGTGCTTAATAGGCAACCAGTACAAACGAACACTAGTTTCTGGGACTTAAATATAGCAAACCAAAATTTATCTGTAACAGTGTAATGCGTAAGGAAAAATATGTGCATTTGCCAACATATGCACAAGTCTTCGTCAGGCACTAAGACGCAGTGTCCATAAAGATCTGACTTGGACAAGAAGTGGAAATAGTTCACCGTAATGTGAAGGCATGGAGGCAGAGGTCAAAAGGGTGTCTAGTGTAACAGCCATAGAAAACAGTACTGCAACACTACACATTAAAAAAACGTTTTTAGTAAATCACAGTTATAATGGTTCTGTTGTAGGACTTATAAAATTGTTAAGTTTGAATGATTACTAAGAATAAAAAGCATTTTATTGTGATAAAAAAACACAATCATCATTTGTTGCTTGTTCAAAAAAAAATTCAGTCTACATATAGGTTCTATCTACATGTAAATCAGTTTGTCTGCTTTCACACAGATGCTTATGCTTTCCTAAGAGTAGGTTTTTGCAATTAAAATAAGTCCTTTTAAGACAAGCTTTCAGTTTTTATTTAAGGTATCTCACTTTTTATCACGAAGAAGAAAGATGGCGATTTCATGCAGACAGAGAGAAGCCACTAATTTTCCGTGTCCGGATAGTGTGTGTCACCATAATCCCCCCTCTCATGACACCTGATTTTTTTTTTCGGGGGGGGGGGCACATTTGAAGGAAAAACTTTTGTGTTGCATAGCCACGCACTTCTTGAATTACAATGTTCCGAGACACAATAAGGACCATTCCACCTGGAGGCGCTGTAGTCTGTACGTGAAAGTGCACAGCACAGAGAAGTTTGTAGATGCATGGTGGGGGCAGTAATGTTAGCACAGTATACGAAGAAATTCAAGACAAATATTCGCCTGTTATTCCACAGCTTCTACTTCATATGTAGGCATGTCCGTCATTTCCCTCCCTGAACCACTATATCAACGAGAATTGTAGATGGGCAGAGAAACATGCCGATCTCCTCGCAGCGTAGGATTATTAGCTACCAAAGAATAATTATAGATAGGGGAAGTTAAAAAATTCTGGAAACTTTTTTCCCGAAATGTACAGATATGTAGGTAGGCTTATGCAGACGAATAATGAAGTCTTCATTTATCACTGTAGATATATTTTCGTTCTTTAAATCATTATTCAGATCCTTGATAGAAAAAGAAGGTTAAAACACCTGACATCTTTACAGTTGCTGCACACTTGCAGGCTAGAGTGTACATTATGAACTGTGGTGTTACCGTGTTATGATCAGGGGACCATTTTAAATGACAGTGGATAGATCTGCATGGATGAATTAGATGGAGGAGCATATGTTACCGGATCGGCACCTGGTTTTTAGCTTGGCAATGAATGACATTGACCAACTGGCGGGTGTACGAGTATATGAAACAAACCGTTATATTAAAAAAAAAAATCAAAATGCAGGAGGTCAGACTTTTGAGGTGGAACCAGAGGAAACATGAATGATGTGTGGATGAGTGTTTGGCCCATTTCACTTTGTATAATGTTATAAGTTATCCCTCTTTCATGGTTCTTGATATATTTTCTGAATCCTACCTAATCCCATCCTAGGGGAGGAAAAGGTCAAGATGATGATGATGATGATTCTAATTATTATTATTATTATTATTATTATTATTATTATTATCATTATTATTATTATTATTATTATTATTATTATTATTATTACTATTATAATTATTATTTTCTTATCCCGTGACCTGGGTCATTTCTCTCCATGTAACTCTTTTGGTTATGTCACATTGGGTCATAAAAGTATCCATACCCAAACTTACCCCACATACTCACCCTCGCTGACGTGAATGGCAACTTCTTGGTACAGTCTTCGCAGAGCAGTATGAGAGGCATGACGGCCGAGACAGAAACAGATGATGTCAGGGAAAGACAAGTGAGAGCAGAAGACGGGGAGGTGTGGTGACAGATGAGACAAGAATGGTAAAGTTGAGAGTTGGGAAATTTAACAAATGAAGACGGTGGAGTTTAGAAAGGTAGAATAAATGGATTGTAATGATTAAGAGACAAGGGAAACTACAGAATGGGTTGGAGAAAATGACTGGTAACTGTAGAGAGAGATACGACAGGTGAGGGAAGGGAGAAATTAAAGGAGAGTAAAATTAAGTGGTATAAGACAGAGATCGTTTACCGAAAAGGGAAGAACTGATTATTTGTAACAGATAAAACGAGGAAAGCAAGAGGAGAGGAAACCACTTGTAGGAGTGGCGATAGAGAAGACATGATGGGAAAGGGAATAACTGAGAGAGGAAATAATACTAACAACAAATGGGGAGAGTTTACTGACAAGATGAAGTGGATTACTGGAATCATAGAAACAAGAAAAACAAGAGGATATATAAAATGTTTACACTCCTTTAGACAAGTTTTCTCTAGCATTATATTCCAGCTAATGCCGAATGATTTCATTCAGCTTAGAGCAAGTCAAAAGAGCCTGAAAGTGTTGGAACAGAAGGGAGTAAAAAGAAGGGAGGAGGAGAACGACGAGGAAAGAAAAATGTGCAGATAGTAGTCAGGGTCGGATTAAGGTGAAGAAATTGAAAGGCTGAGAGGAACGGTGGATAAAAGTGGGATAGAGAAAGGGAAAGGGCGAAAAAGAAAGAGAATACACAAGGTAAAGCAAGGACTGAGTTCAGATATGGAGATGAGAGAGACAAAAGAGGCCTGGAGAAATAGATTATAAAGGGGGGGGGGCAAGAGACGGCGTGAGGTAGAAGAAAAATACAAATAATGAGAGAGAGAGAGAGAGAGAGAGAGAGAGAGAGAGAGAGAGAGAGGAGGGGGAGTTTGCCTGTTCTCCCTTTCCTCACCACCACTGTTGACTTTCGTTATGGTGTCGCATAATGTTGAAGAGTAGCAATGAGCGTGCTATGGCGGCCAAGCCATGCTTCCTGGTCACCATCTCTTTTATCACAAACAGTTTCATGATCGCCGTATCATCCATCGCTCACCGTCAGTAGCATCATCATTTTTCTTTTCATTCACTTTCTGAGACACCGTCTTTTGCCTGATCGCCTTCCCTCCTGAACACAATTTCAGGACTCATTTTCATGGATTGACAGCATTTTCCTGGCCGCCATCCCTCATTGTGGTCACCATCTGTTCTTCTGCCCACCATCTCCCTAATTACCATCATCTTTTTTATGCCCTCTCTCCTCTTCCTCACTATCTTAGCTTCCATTTGGTCATCACTTTTTCGAGTCGCCATCTCGATCACCAGCATTTGTCTGCTTGTCATTTCCAAGATTATCATCGTTTGGTTGATCGCTGTCTCTCATTCTGGTATCCATTTTTATTTTTTACCATCGCTCTGGTCATCTTCATTCCGTCGTTACTGCAATACTTAAGTCACTATTGTCGTCAGTGTGATTAGTTTGTTTCGCCTTTCCTTTTTCATAGATATCACCATCATTTATTCGTCTGTCACCTTAATGTTTAAAACAATATTATCTCACCATCAGGTCTCCTTTACTCTCATCACCAGCAAAACAGTGTCAGTTAAACATCAACATTAAAATTGTCACTGCCACCTCACTGTTAGATTACCATCACATATATCTCACCACCATCAGATCAACAGTAGAGTTATACATCACTGTTAGATCACCATTATATAAACAACCAAAAGGCTGTTGTTATAGCTGGTTTCTATTGAAGCTGGCGGTTCTTTATACTCATCTGTACACTAAACTAGCGACAAGCAGCGTGTGTAAGCTGATAGTACTTTTAATCCCTTTAACGCAGTTAAACATAGTGTACCACAGGATAGTGTACTGGGACGTCTGCGTTTCATCCATTTTGCTGGCGATATTTGGTTTGGAGTTTTACCCAGACTGATAATATGTGTTTATGTTCTCAGCAACAGAAAAAAAAGGAACATCTATCTATCTATCTATCTATCTATATCTATCTATCTATATCTATCTATCTATCTATCTATCTATCTATCTATCTATATATATATATATATATATATATATATATATCTATATATATATATATATATATATATATATATAGTTAAAGTTCATTAATCCGAACACTGATAATCCGAAAATTCCGAATACTGGAAGAAGGCTGACAAAAACTCCAAAAGTACAAACAATATAAATCATAATTAAAAACTCCAAATTGGGCGCCAAATGTGTGGAAGTGCCGAGTGGTGTGGTCATGGACCAGGTAATGCATGGATTGGCAACTTTCGTAAACAACCGACCACTTTTGGATCTGTACCGTAGGTTAAGGAATTTTCCACAGTAATACGTATTAAGTTTTTGTACTTTTACAGTACGTGCATATTATTATTAACCCTGGACTTACTTTCTCTAATTGGATTTACTTGCCTACAACTGTTTTCAACTCTACACATTACTGATGAGTTAAACAACTCACAACATCTCTTAATTTACCAACTGCAGTTCCTGTCTTCAGTACAGTGGAGTCGCGATTTAAGACGAAACGAAACAATGATCTTATAATAACACTGGCATTTAATTTCTCCAACAATTAATTAGCAGCACGGTAATACCACTCAATTGTGCGAGAGAAACTGTGGGAAATGAGTGCGTTTTGGTATTCGATTTCTGGATAAAACTCGTGTGATATGCTTATGTCGGTCGCTGATTGGGTTCCTCGACCCGACCCGACCCACGTGACCCCCACCATACCATCTGCCACAGCCTGCTGCCTACCTCACTACCTCAGTGTTGTGTGAACGGTCGCTGTAATGAGATGTTTATATATTTCCTTACTCCTCGTTTCCTCTCAGAACTGAGCACGTGGTTCCAAACTAACTATAGTTATGCCTAAGCACCCTGAAAGTGCTATGAACACAAGAAAAGCATTTATTCTAAATGAATATATAAAATTGTTGGACGAAGTGGCGTGTGGTATTGGAGCTTAAATGCTAACGATCAGACAGATAAAATGAGTCGGGATGTTTACAATGTGGATAGTTTTCTTTGTCAAAAAAAAAAAATAATAATAATAATAATGATGAAGGAGCAGTAAAATTCATGTATTCGCCTATATTGCTACGAGAGAGAGAGAGAGAGAGAGAGAGAGAGAGAGAGAGAGAGAAAGAGAAGGCTTTGTCTCGATCTTTATGAACTGTTTTTGGTCGAGAAAATTCGGATCTTATGATACGTGAGGACACTACTTGTTGACATAAACAGTTAGGTAAGATAATTATGTGGGTTCAGTTCTTGTGAATTATACTGTCTTACAAATTATACTGCTTGGCTGATTTGTTTATTTTTCACGATTACCGCATTCGTGTGTATCTGAGAAGTGAGTTACGTAATCAGTCCATGCTGACGACTTCTTTATAGCTTTTTTTCTTTATTGTTGATGACTAATGGCTTTCAAAAAGTTTCACACTACATTTTTTATTTTTTTTTTATGAGCGCCGAAAATGATTTGTGACGAAATATGCGTGATGCTGGGCGGCCAATATTCACATGTTGTGTAGGTCAAGTTTTTGCTTGATAATGAGGACTTTCAAGAAGCTTAGTGGCAATCCTTGGTGATTAAAATTTTTTTCGAAAGTATTAGGGGGCAAAACTAATCGGTTAGGTTAGGTCAGAATGCAGTAGCTATGAACTGATGTGTCCAGCCGCTGAGGTCGTATGTAAACACACTGTCTTCGGTGCCTTAAGGCACACGTATTTGTAATAATCTATCTTTAAATATATTTTCAACGACAAATATGAGGTTCCTGGAACCTAACCCCCTATTTATATGATAATGTATGTCACGTTTTAGCACAAAAACGATTTTGCACGAGGTTTTGCATAACCTATCTCGTGTTGTATGAAATCTTAAGACGTTACTAAGTAAAAAAAATGTGTAATACATAATGTTAATGTGCCATATTGTCTTATGAATGAATGAAAAGTGATCCATTCGGTAAAATTTAGTTTAACCCGCGCCGTCCCGAGGACGTACTTCCACGTCCTCACGTTTTGTCACAGCTAATCCCGAGGACGTACTTCAACGTCCTGCAATTGCAAGGTTCATAATTTCCACAATTTTCAATTTTCGCGAGTCATTTTTGGTACGTATACACGGGACACCTGCCTCAACAAGATGCCAGGCAGAGACAATGCCTTACCCAGCATGACCTCCTCCCCCCCCCTGCATGCCTTTTTCTCAGCAATTCACCTGTTATCAGTGACCTGGCCAGTATAGCCATGTCATGCCACGGTACGAAATTCAGAGCCAGAGTGATTCCCCAATCAATGACAATGTGGAGGACAAACTTTACATAGCATTAGAGGAAGAAACAGTTAGAAATGATGATCAGGTAATGTGGCAAAAAAAGGTCAGGTATTAGTGAGTGAAACAATGCTTATAATGCCTATATTACTGCTTGAAAACCAATATACTCTTGTACTACAAATAAATTCGTAACAGTAAATAAATAAATACCGTTTATGAGTGGTGTGAAATAGTTATCCTCCCATAGAACTCGTTTTCTTTGGTGCCAGCCTGATAGAAAACCCAGTAAGGTAAGGAGGCTCTCCTACCTGTAATGAGTATTTTAAACCTCAGGTGAGCGATTTCTCTATGAATTTTCGATGTTTCTCACCAAAAGCGAAAGTTTTAGCAAAAAAAAAAAAGGGTCGAAAAATGGTCGGGATTGGGGGGTATCAGTGGTCAAAAAGTGGTCGGGACGGGGCGGGTTAAACATGAAATTGTCTTAGGGGTCCCATCCAAAAATCCGAAAAATCTGATAATCCACATGATTCTTGGTCCACTGCTATTCGGATTAATGGACTTTTACTGTATATATATGTATATATATATATATATATACATATATATATATATATATATATATATATATATATATATAATATATATATATATATATATATATATATATATATATATATACAGTGGAGTCTCTTTTATCCGAAATTCTTTTAACCGTAATATGCCATTAACCGTAAGTTTTACTAAAACGTTCTCATTTCGATCAACCGCAAAAATCTGAAATCTATCCGAAATTTCAAACACGACGGGCTTGTTTCGCGCCACTAGCGTTAGTTTGTGGTTGCTAGTCACTAGAGCGAGCGTTGGTTGCGCCAGCCCCCATCCACCACCTCGGAAGATTTGGATGATGTGGGAGATGATGTGGATGACGCGGAAATGATTGAATACGGAAACAGAACATATGAAAAAACAATTAGGTTTACGACTTTATTTGTTCGAATTGCTTATAGTGAACTACATAATTGTTGTGATGAAAGGTTATTTAAGTATATTTGAGTGAAGATTTTAACTTGACAGTTCTATTACAGTTACAGAAGTGCAGTTACATTCGCAGTTACTACAGTGTATTAAGCGTTTTGGTGATGGTTGAGTGGCTTATGGGGTGCTGGTGGTGGTGGTGGGCTAGACGTCGCCAGAAATGGGTGATAGGTGAGTTGTACTGTTCCCTTGTATCCTACATATTATTACAGTATCTTTTATCCGAAAAAATCGATTAAACGAAACTTTGAAAGTCCCATGACTTTCGGATAAAAGAGACGCCACTTACATAATGTGATCTATCATATATGAATCCATACCCTGCAAAAACTCAAAATCTTACTGTATGTAAATCTAGGATGCCCCTTGTTTTGCACCCTAGATGCATAATTCAATGTCTCTTTAATAAATGAATGCACATTCATTTTTAGAACATAAAATAACGCGATTATCTGGTACCGGTCCTATCTTATACTGTAGCTTATATAATGCTGCATACTAGACGTGTGGCGAATTATTTTTCCGCGCCATTTTTAAATGTCCCGCGTAATTTTAAAGGGCAAGGTCATTGCCAACTCGCGCCCAGAGTATCATGATATCAGTACTAAATCCTTTACTTCGTTTTTATTATAAATAAAAAGGAAAAAAAAAAACAGTACGAAACGTTGTTAAGATGTCAGGCGTTGACTCCCGGGGTGTGAATGTGGTCTGACCTGGGGAACACTGTTACCAGTGCTTGCTCAGAAACTAGACGGGTAGAGTGATTCCCATGGGTTTACCGTCACATTTCTTGGATTTACGATCATATTTTGTGCGCCACTTATCATCATGCTTCGTAGAAAGAAGTGGGAGGAAGCTCTGAGGATGAGCTTAGTGAAAGTGCGCAAGGGAAGGTAAAAAGGAAAAAAAAAAAAAAAAAAAGAATCGGCAGCGAGTTTCGGTTACTGCAGACTTCAGTGCTGGATCTCAGTTATTTTAGGTAAGTGTTTTATGTGTATTTGCAGGAAAAATCTACAACTACTACTACGATATACAGCCCGACTCCCTAATCCCGCAAAGGGTGGCCGCAGACAAAACGCCTCCAAGTCGCTCTGTCACCCACCATTTGACTACCCTCCCCCCAACTCACTCCCCCCTCCCTCATATACCTCTCAACTCCATCCCTCCACCTCATCCTCGGTGTATCCCTCCCTGCCCCTCCCTCCACCTCACCTACATACACCCTCTTAGTCAGTCATTCATTCTCCATTCTCTCCACATGTCCAAACTACATCAGTGTATTTCTCCTAATCTTCTCAACCACATCCGTATCCACCCCACAACGTTCCTTCACTTCTTCATTCGTCAACCTGTCCCTCCATGTCACTCCACATGATCCTCTCAAGTAACTCATTTCCACTGCTCTCACTCTTGACTTGTTCCCCTCTTGCAAGGTCCACGCCTCGCTTCCATATGTCAGGGTAGGGATCACAATACTATCATGCAGTGACATCTTAACTTCCATACTCACCTCCCTATTTCTCATCACTGCTTTCAGTGAACCAACAACCTTCCTTCGCTGCTGTACCCTTTCACGCACTTCATCCCCCAACATTCCATCCTTACTCATCACACTACCCAAGAACTTGAATGCACTCACATTCTCCATATCCTCACCATCCAACCTCACTGTACATTCTGTGACTTCATTCCTCTCAAACACTATAACTTTATTCTTGTTTACATTAACTTTCATATTCCTCTTCCTACACACTGTCCCAAATTCATTAACCAAACCTTGCAACTCCCATTCATCTTCACTCAGCAATACTGTATCATCAGCAAACAGCAACACCGGAATCTTCCAAATCTCACCCTCATTCATTAAAGCCACCCCCACATCCACTGCCCTATCTTGCACCTCCATTTCAACCCCATCCATGTATATATTAAACAGCCATGGAGACATCACACAACCCTGTTTCAGTCCCACATTGAGATCAATGAACTCACTCAGAGTCAGCTCACCATCCACTCGCACCGTAGCCCCTAGCTCCTTCGTACATACACTTCACAGCACTCAACAATTTCCTCTTCATATATTCTTAATACCATCCACATACCTTGCCTATCTCTTCTGTCATAAGCTTTCTCCAAGTTCATGAAGGCAGCATACACTTTCCCTTCTCTAGATACCGGTACTTCTCCACTAAACATCTTAGAACAAATACCTGATCTACACACCCTTTTTCCTTCCTAAATCCTCCTTGTTCTTCTCCAACTAGCTCCTCTGTCATATGCCTCACCCTATCAATGAGTATTCTACCATATTTTTTCCAATCACACTAAGGCAAATACCCATATGGTTACCACATACTTCTCTTTCCCCTTTTCCTTTGTATAAAGGAACATTTATACCTGATTTCCAGTCCTCTGGAACCCTTCCCTCTTCCCAAGCCAATCTACACAACTTCCATATCCACTCCACAACAATCTCACCCCCATACCTCAGCATTTCACCACACACTCCATCAATTCCTGGGGCCTTTCCCATCTTGATCTTCATTGCTTCCACTACTTCCGCCCTACTGATCTCTTCCTCTCTCCACTAATCTCTTCCTCTCTCCACTAATCTCTTCTTCTCCCAGCCATTCCCCAACCACTTATACTCGCACTGCTCTCACTCTCTACATTCAACAAATCCTCAAAGTGCTCCTTCCATCTCCTCAATTTCTCTCTCTTCTCCACCAACAATCTATTATTCCTATCTTTCACTCCCCTACTGTTTCCCCTTTCACACTGCCATACGTTCTTTACCTCCTTCCAAAACAATTTCTTACTCTCTCTCCATTTCACACTCAAATTCCTCCCAAACTCATCATCCACTTTCTTCTTACTCTCCTTCACCAGTCTCTTCACCTCCCATCTCCTGCTCACATATACGGTACCTCTCTCTTCTCTCTCTCATCTTCTCCCCTACCTTTACTCGCCAGCCATTCACTATATGCCTTCTTCTTTTATTCCACAGCTCGTTTCACCTCATCATTCCACCATGCTGTCCCTTGCACACCCTTGCATCTCCTCCTCACTCCACAAACTGCCTCACATGCTGAACCTATCTCCTCCATGAATATTTTACATACGTCTTCCACCCCTTCCATCTGCTCTAACTCATATCTTCCCAATCTTACTTCCACTATGCTCTTATACTCTGCCAATATCTCACTGTCTTTCAACTTCTCCACTCTTCTCATAGGAGCTGTTTCCTCCTGTCTTCCCCTTCATCTCGTCAACCATTTTCTTTGCAGCTTTACCTTGGCCATCGCTAAGTGATGGTCCGAGACTTCATTCCCCCACCCTCTCCACACTCTTGCATTCAACACTTGTATTCTCATTCGCTCATCCACACACACGTAGTCTATCATTGCCTTTCGTTCAACAAGTTCACCATCCATCCTTATTACTCTCCACGTATACCTGTGGATCATCTTATGCCGAAAGTAGGTGTTAGCAATTGCCAACCGCTTACCAGCACAGATGTCCACCAAAGCACTACCATTTCCATCTACTTCAGCTGGCACACCCCACTGACCAACTACTCCATCCACTCGTACATACCCAACTTTGCCATTCATGTCTCCAATCAAAAGCAATCTCTCGCTCCTCTCAGATTTGTCCATACATGCTTCTACACTCGCCCAAAACTCATCTTTCACTCTTGCCACTCCGTCCTCTATCGGGGCATACACACATACAATCGCCCACGCTTGTATACCTACTTTCATCCTCACCCATACAATCCTTGCACCCACTGTTCCATGCTCTCTTATATTCTCCTTCCATTTCTTGCATATCATCAGACATACTCCCTCTCTTGCCCTCTCATTCTCATTAACTCCCGCACAAATACCTAAACTATAGTCCCACTCTCTCACCCTTTCACCTTTCCATTTAGTTTCAATCAGTCCACGTATATCCACTCTTGCATCCTCAAGCACCTGAACAATCTCTCTTTCACTTCATCATTCACTCCTCTCACATTCCATGTCCCCACCCTCAGAATGTCCTTTGTCCGTTCCATAGTCGTCAACGTATGGTCCGTCCTGGTCTGAGGCGCTTTATTTGCTTGTTTAGTTAGTTCTTTTTACGGGGTGGAGCACTAACCCACCACCAACCTTTTTAGTCGCCTCGTACGACAAGCAGGGATACTGGGGGAGTAATCTTGAAACCCCCTTACCCCCAGGGGGTAGTAGATAGAAGTTTTGATGGGGATAATCTGATTGTTAACTTGAAATGCCATTCCTAAAGAGTAAGGTTTGATTTATTAAAATTAACAAAACGTTACTATTTTTTAATTACTTTTCATTCTGTTTGTTTAATAGAGTTGGAAGTTTTTTTTTATGTATGATTTTTTTTTCATTAGGTCATGGAAGTTTTTTATTTCAGTGTCGTTTTTAAATACACTATAGATAATTTACTTTAAAAAAATATTTCTTTACAGACATTTTTAAAGGGTTTAGTAAGCTTCACAATGGCGTAAAAAATTTATATGTTTACCTTTTCCGTTTTGTTTTTTGGAAATTCCCCCCAAATATATATACAGAGAGAGAGAGAGAGAGAGAGAGAGAGAGAGAGAGAGAGAGAGAGAGAGAGATTTCGTAAAATTTCGTTTGTAACTATTATACATATAATCGTTTGAGAGTGAAGTTCATCAAGAAACATTTAGGGATAACTTGTGAAATTGGGGTTTCCAACGTTACTGAGTGTCAGCCTTGATGAAATACCGCACTGCCGGTAACTTCGAAGTAGCACATACTCTCAAATGTCTCACAAACATTTCTGGAGGTTGGCCTTATAGGCCTACTTTTTTTTTCTCATTTTTTTTCCTCGTCATATTTCTTACGTTCAGTAGAATTTCTTCTTTGAATTGGTGCAAATTATTTCATTTTTTCTCTCTCTTGCTCTTTCAGCAACTGAACTGTACTTTTCCTACTTGTGTACGTTAGCAGATACCCTTGTAATACTAATCATAGATTAACAAATACTTCCTGTAAGCATTCTACAAGGTTCTCGATGAATTTCCTGTCACTTCATTAGACCTAACTCATCCACTGAATTTATTAATATGTCAACGCTACACATTTTAGCTTCCAGTCGTTTAGCCACATACCAGACACGTCTCATGCTGCGGGATCCTCTCAGTTTCACCTTGCACATCTCAGTCGACCGATGACATGTCCCTCACACCAATCTTTCACTGCCCTCGAGTCATCAGCACTCCCAAACAATTTTAGAAGCCGGTAGGCAACGATGGGTGCAATATAGAAAGGTACTGGGCACTTACAGTAAATGGTGGTCTGTTGGGCGAGGTACTTCACTTTTTTGTACAAATTATGTAAATAGATTATACCATATTGTTCAAGTTGTGCTAATTAGGGCCGACAGCTGACGTATATGGAAATGTTCCTGACCAGTCTGGTTCCCTTTCATACATTGATGTCCCCTATATTAGGTTGTGCCTCGACTGACAGTCACCAGGTGATGAGTGCAGGTGTGTAATGTAGAAAGGCATTAGATATCTGCAGTCGATGGTGTTCTGTTAGTCGAGGTATTTTTACCATTAGTGTAGGTCTAGCTATTTGTTTCTGTAGTATTTAGTATAGGTTAGCGATTTGTCCGTTAGGTGATTAGTTTTAGGGTCTTTAGATTAGGTTTTTCTTTATAATGTAAGGTATAAAAAATATAAAACCAAGAAAAAATAAAAAATAAAAATACAAAAAATAAATAAGATGAAAATTATATATATATGTACGTGTGCATGAAAGTGTCTGTATATATGCATGGAAGTATATATATATATATATATATATATATATATATATATATATATATATATATATATATATATATATATATTATACGGCCTTAATGACCAGGGTCTTTGGCCCCAATGGTCGATAAGCCAGAAAAAAAAAAAGCAACGATGGCCAGCTCAAAGCGGTCCGTTGCGGCTCAGTCTGTGCACACAAAGGAGGACCCTTATCTGGTTAGAGTTTAAAAATACTATCTCCTGCCTCTCTCTGGACACGAACCAAATCACCTAAACAACAGAAATGACTCAATACTTGCATAAACACAATAAACATAAAAAACGATTAAAAAAGAACATTATATTTTTTTTTATGAAACCTCCCAAATTACGGTATGCATTGATTTAGTTCATAACAGATATATCTAGTCATTTCAAACCATTTCAGCACCAATGGAATCTTTCAGGCATGAAAATATGGATATTTCTTAATGAGATGTGGTTTTACTCCTCTCCTTAGTTTTCACCGGCATGTATGCAGTTATATATTGTGCGATTTTTTTTTTCCCCCCCGCACTTCATTGCGAAGCATAGGATGGGCTTAGGAGGCTAAAAATTGCATTGCCAGGTTCGCCAGACGTTTCTCTTCAACTTGGTAAAAAAAAAAAAAAATCGATTTTCGAAATCTGAAAAAATGGTACCGGGGAAGGCCACTGGGTCCCAGCAATTTCTGGACCCGTGGCCACAGAGGGGTGAGCAGGCGGTTGCTAGGCAATGAGTAGTTGCACAGCACCGAAAACCTTGCAGACACAACTAGGTCGTAGGCTGGTGTTTGTGTACAGGTTTGCTCAGAATCAGTTAATTCTGATGGGTAGAATTGCCTGCCACAATTAAACAAAATTGCTAGAGACACTGAGGCCAGTCTTCGACAGGTTTCCACTTGAAAACTAGAGGAGAGAGGGGAAAAATGGTTGGCACACTTCCGATAGGGAATTACCTCAAGATTATGCCGAAAGAAGTCAGTGCTTTCTACACCCATTAGTAATGCTTATGCAGCTCAAAACATGAATACGAAAAAGCGGTTTTGAACCATTGCTAGGCAACGAGTAGTTGCCTAGCAACCAAAACCTTGCGGACACAACTAGGTCATAGGCTGGTCATTGTGCTCGGGTTTAGTCGGAATTGGTTAATTCTGAAGGGTAGAAGTGCCTGCCACAATTAATCAAGAAAAAATCCAAGAAAACACGACTCAGAATAAGGGCAGCATGAAGCTGGCCAATAGAAACACCTACTCACTCTGGCTCCTTTCAGCAGTCTCTCCCGTCTTTTTATTCCATGTACAGTACTATAGTTTCCTTGTGTTTGAAGTAGAATACAAAAACATAATCTTCTTCCTCGACGCAAGTCCTTCAGTCAGTGTCAATTTTTATTCTCCCCTGGAACTCCAGACCAACACATTACACAGTTCTTATGGACGGTGTCAACTCCTCAAGTCTACCGCCACAAACTGTAACCACTGGGAACTTATCCTGCCAATCCATGCATCTGATCCTACAATCTGTCCTCCTCTTCATGTTCTTCATGTCTATCAAGTGACATACGCAAAGTGTCTTATCATTTTCGTCATCTTGTATTCGCACCTGATATCCATACAGCTCGACC
This sequence comes from Coenobita brevimanus, assembly GCF_032717465.1. Lineage (NCBI taxonomy): Eukaryota > Metazoa > Arthropoda > Malacostraca > Decapoda > Coenobitidae > Coenobita > Coenobita brevimanus. The sequence continues at coordinate 7,902,668 of NC_136994.1, read as the reverse complement.
TTATTTGTAATCTTTCGTTCCACTCTGTCAGTCATTATTCATCCTCGCATCAACTCCCTCTTTACTCTGTCCAAGCTTGTCCATTCCTGGTATTACATATTTCAGATCTTTCCATTCAGTGTTTTCATTCCCTTTCATATTAATCTCACACAGGACCATCATATAGGTCTACATCGCTTCCTTCACCACATTTATTCCTTCCATTCTCAAACAAACTTTTTAAAGACATTTCTTCTACCTGGTTTTCCTGGTCTTGGGTAGGTCCAATTCAGTAAATCTCATCATCCTCAGACAACCATATACAACACATCCGTCACCACCATTAATCATTATCATCATTATGTAATTCACCATCATCCGATCAACATCAGTCTCATTACTATTGTTCACCATAATATTTACCACTATCTTACACGTCACTGATTTTCTTTCTCCAAGGGTTTTCATCCTTTTCTTTCTTTCTTTCTTTTTTTTTTTTTTTTTTTATTACCAAGGGCGTATCCATGGAGGGGTGAATTTGTCGAATGAACAATCCTCCTCTAGGGCAGTGATTCCCAAGTAGGGGTAAATTAACCCCGTGCGGAAATATATTATTATGCATCTTCATCGACCGCTTGACCTGCGCCAGATCAGTAAATCGTCAAAAGGTGAAGGAATTTTATCAGTATCATCCAAATAAGGATCCAGTTATTTTAATCAGGTGACGGTGGGGTAAGTATGGGAGATCATTTTCAATGGCGGAAGCACAACAACTCGTACGTGTGTGTGTGTGTGTGTGTGTGTGTGTGTGTGTGTGTGTGTGTGCCCATTATATCTCATGAACGGCTTGAGCTATGAACATGAAACCTTCAGGGTATCAAGATGTTGCCAGAATTTTGAACGAGTTCGAAAATGGGTACTTTGGGTCAAGGTCACCAAAATGGCTGCCAAAGGTCAACTACAGTAGTTTTTAGCACCCGCCTTTACCACTATTATATCTCATGAACGGCTTCAGCTATCAACATGAAACATTCAGGGTATGAAGATATGGCCATAATCTTAGACGTGTTCAAAAATTTCAGCCACTCACGTATGATTTCAGTGCGATTTGGGTGTGTATTGCTTCGTATTACTTACGAGAGAGAGAGAGAGGGGTATTACTTCGTATGACTTACAAGAGAGAGAAAGAGAGAGAGAGAGAGAGAGAGGGGGGTATTACTTCGTATGACTTACAAGAGAGAGAGAGAGAGAGAGAGGGGGGGGGAGGGAGCAAGCCGGTTAAGACAAGCTTATCGAGGGGTACGGGAGAGAGAGATGGGGGGGAGGGCAGCAAACCGGTTTAGACCAGTTCATCGAGGGTACATGGAAAAGAAATACTCCCAGCCTGTCCTAACTTTCCCCCTGATTAATTAATTGCATAAATAGATGAAGTAGCCAAAAGGAAGAGTGTTACAGTATTAGTATTAACCCTGGACTTTCTCTAATTGGATATACTTGCCTACAACTGTTCTTTTCAGCACTACGCATTACTGGTGAGTTAAACAACCCATAACATCTTTTAATTCAGTAATACATTAAGTAAAAAAAAAAATGTGTAATATGTAAAATTATGTTAATATTTGCCATATTGTATTATGAATGAATGAAAAGTGATCCATTCGGTAAAATTTCAGTTTAAAAAAGAAATTAAGTGCCCTACGGGTCCCACCCAAAAATCCGAAAAATCTGATAATCCGAATGATTCTCGGTCCACTGCCATTCGGATTAATGGACTTTTACTGTATATATGATTAGCCAATGGAAGTCCTCTAATGAACAAAGGCCTCCCCCAAACTTCTCCACGAGTTCCGTGACTGAGCCTCTGCCAAGTTTTGTCTGCAAACTTCTCTACCTCATCTCTCCACCTCCTGTCTCATCTTTTTCTGCTACGCATGCAATATCTGAGTCCAGTTACTCATCCTCTTGTTCCATCGACTATCTCTTGTTCTTGTCAAACGACTTGCCCACCTCCATTTATGTTCTTTAATAACTTCTGCAATGTCCTTGACTTTAGTATGCTTTCTCACCCAAGTTGATCACCTCATGTGTCTCACAGATATTTCCAACATCGACCTTTCCATTGCTCTTTGAGAACGGAATAGTGTGTTTTCCATTAACTGTGCCAGGTTCCAGGTTTCATATTCGTACACCCTAACTTGGAGTATACATTCGTTACATTTCACTTCATATATATTGGCAAGCTACTTTTCATGATGTATCTATGTTTATCACAAACTTTCCATCCAGCTGCATTGCATCTTCTTATTTCGTTTTCAAGGTATTTCTTTAGTTTTAGTATTTGTCCCAAGTAATTGTATTCCTCGACTTCTTCAAGAGTTTCTGCACTTATTTTGATCGCTCTTTCTGGTGTATGTGAACTAAACATTAGTTTATCCAGCTTCATCTTTAGCCGCACCTTGAGACTTTCTCAAGTTAGATCTTCTGACATTTCTTGCAATGTCCCTGCAGTTTTTGAGATAAGGATAATGGCATCTCCTAATTTTGAATGGCTTAAGTTTTCTTTATATTTACTCCTTGTGCTGCCATTCTAGCTTTCTGAAATTTCTTTCTAGGTATGCTGAAATATTTTTTGTCAAACTTTTATCACCATGACGAACGCCTTTCTCAATGTTAATATTATCTGAGTCTTTGTCTAACTTAAATGAAACAGTCCGCTAAGCTCGTTTCGTTTATAAAGACTTCAATATGCTTGCATGCATCGGCCTAGGTCACCTAATGGCGGCAGTCTACAGTGTGTTGATCGATCTCTGGCAGCCTCACTATTCAGTCCCTTATCCCTGAGGTCACATTCTACGGCCTCGTCCTAGGTCTTTTTCGGTCTGCCTCGCAACCCCCCAGTGTTTACACCTCTCACTTTCTGCACCCAGTTGTCATCACCCGCCCTCACCACATGCCTAAACCATCTCAATCTACCCCTCCTCATCACAACTCCAGTTCCAATCCTATCCTTCCTCTCAACTCTTCCTTTGTAAACCTAGCCCCCCCTCCCCCAGGCCTACGATGGAAGAGTTGAGAGGATGGGACAGGGGTGTACAAGTTTTCGAGTAACTTTGCAATGTTCTCGCGTACTCCTTGTTCCTGCAATGAATTTATATTGCAGTGTGCTCCACTGGTTCGAAAGGCTTTTTTTGATCGACAGAACTTAAGCATAGTGATTTATTATATTCTGTAATTTTCTCAGTTGGCTGATTCATTGTGTGTAGATGATCAGAAGTCGAATTCCCGCTTCGGAATCCAGCCTGTTCACGAGGTTGGTTTTCCCCCATATTTGTTGTTATTCCTTTCGTAAGGACTTTAGTGAAGATATTAAGTAACTGATAATAAGCTAATAGGTCGATAATTACTGAAATCTTTTGAGACACCTTTTATGTAAAGCAATCTCTCTCTCTCTCTCTCTCTCTCTACAGTATGAATGTAGGTGCAAGTGTGTGGGGTGACGAGTAAGGAGCGCGTCCATTTTCGTGTACATCAACATGAAGCCTGTTACCGAGACCCCCTGGCAGGTAACCGGAAGTGGCGGTGAGACCACAGGTTGTAAGGGAGGGCTGGGAAGGTGTGAAGGGAAAGTGGGGAGAACAATGGATAGGCAGAGAAAGGTTATTACAAAGCCGGGATATTAGAAAAGCAAGGAAATTAGTTGAGCAAGTAGAGTATAAGAAGACATAAATTCACAAAGAATCAGAGTGGCGGGCAGGAGGCAAGTAGGATTGCAAGGAGACAGATACTGCAAACGGAGTGTGTGGAAGGAAAGCGAGTAGGAAGCATGCAAGGTTCAGAGAGAGAGAGAGAGAGAGAGAGAGAGCACAACGTGTGGAATGTGATAAACCTTGACACGGAAAACGGAAGCTAATTCGAATCGTAAGTTATCTCGAATTACAAAAAGTTATGATGGATCTGAAAAAAAAAAAAAAAAAAAAACGAAAAGCCTGTGGTTAGACACGATTCTGCTACAGAACTTTTGCAGAAGAGAGGGAAGAGAAGAAAGAATTTATTAATTCTCTCCAGAGGCAAAATATATGCCAAATGGAAAAAAAAAACGCTGAGTGATGACAGGATATGCGGAAAGTAAGAAAACTCTCAAAATGAGGGAGACTGTGACGAGGCAAAAGAAAAGAGGCGTAAGGTGTGAGAGAAAAAAAGTACAGGAAACGAGATGCAGTGCAGAAATGAGAGACAAAAGAAGAAAATTGGAAGATAGGAAGGAGAGTAAGGAGTTTCTTCACAGGTGGAGAAGATAAGTCCTTTATTAATGTAACAGGCAGCGATGAGGGAGGAAAAATGAATCGTACAACGAAGAAAAATGGAGGGAGAGGATGGTAGAAATAGAAATTGGCAAGGAGAGTCGTGATGGTCACAAAGAAGGAGGAGAATGGAAGAGTGACGTAGAGTGAAGGCAGGAAATGAAATAACAGAAAAGCTGGAATGGTACTTCGATTACATGAATCCATTCAAAGGAGGCCTTCCAGGTAAGAGACATCGCCGTATTTTCATACCTTAAAGCGCTCTTGTCCAGACCGTGTGACGATATTTATTTTTATTTATTTTTTTTTTCCGGCCTATCAACCATTGGGGCCGAAGCCCCTGGTTATTAAGGCCATATATATATATATATATATATATATATATATATATATATATATATATATATATACATTTAAACATATATATACAAACATATATATATACACACACACACACACACTTCCATGCATACATACAGACACACTTTCATGCAAAGGTACATATATATATATAATAATTTTAATCTTTTTTTTTTATTTTCATTTTTTTAATTTTTTCTTGGTTTTATATTTTTTATACCTTATATTATAAAGAAAAACTAATCTAAAGACCCTAAAACTAATCACCTAACAGAATACATTTAGCCTCTATATTGTTGATGACTGCAGCTTTCAATGTATGATACAGAGTGACCAAATTTACTAAGCATAGGCATTCATGAATAACTCAGCTATCTAGTCCTTGTCTGTCTATCTTTCAGTCTATAGCCAGATACCATAATCCCTTAAGGGGTGGCCGTTTGTCTTTGAGTTAGTTGTTTTAAGGGGAGGGGCACTAACCCACCACTAACCTACCGTAAGGCTTGAACATACAGCCCTCAGTTTTGAGACCGGTTTTAAGAACTATTTGATGCAAAGAATTTATCATAGGAAATAGAAAGGTGGAGAATGTACCAAAGCCTACCATGATCAACTACTCTATAGAATATATAGAGACCGTTTTCATACAAATAAATATATTTTGCATTCGCCACCTTTCCTTTCCGGCACTGGCCCAATTACCTGAGGCAAGAAGCATTAACGCAGGTTGTGTGTGCAGCCCAACAAATATTGCTGATACCACTGAAAATGCAAATAGAAGCCAGGTGGAGTAGTTTCCACTGCCGGCACGGGAGGACGTTGATGGAGTATAGGTTTGTGTTTATTAGCTAACTTAACCAGTTCTCACAAAAAAAAAAAAAAAAAAAAAAAAGTCCTCACAGCAGTTTACTGTCATTGGAAGTCGTCTTGTTTGTCGCATTTTTTTCACTCTAACATTCTCTCCTCTGGATTAGTAGCTGTATGAATAAAGGTTTACGAATACACAAGCAATGCTATGCCCATACTTTGGGTTTCATTTTCTCTGGATTGATCTTGGATTACTCCTCTTATAAAATCTGCTCCCAAGGGATCGAGTATGCTAAGCCGATTCCGTATCTTTTTCTTTTTTCTTTTTTTACTCCTGCACAGTTGTTGACTTTATACACGGGTTTTATTCACCCCTTTGCAAAGTACAACTCTCAAGTGTTGGGACGCTCCCCACATACAGCTCTTCTCAACTACGTGGAGTCAAAGGCTTTTCGTCTTATTAACTTCCCTCCTCTTACTGGCTCCCTTCAACCTCTGTCACTTCGCCGCACTTTTGTATCTTATCTCCTTTCTATCGCTACTTCAGTGGTCACTGCTCCTCTGAAATATCTGCTTGCATCCCTCTACCACTATGGCGGGCGCCAAGCACCCGTCTAGCAACGAACTCTCATCCCTTTTCTGTCCAACTCTCTAATGCAAGAGTTAACCGTTACTCTTAGTCCTCCATGTATGCAACAGATCAATTCTTGGACTGTCTCTCTCTGTCTGTATTTCTTACTGCCTATGATCTCCATTCTTTCAAACGCAGTGTGTCCAGTCATCTCGAAATGAATGGACCCTGAATTTGGCTCACTGTTATTATGTTTTTTCTTGGATGGAAGAATCTTGTGGGCTCCTGGCTATTGGTTCCTTCTTTCTTGCATTAAAAAAAAAATAAAGCTAAATAAACTCCGTACATATGGTCCTTGGTGTTGCGTGCTTCCCTATCCACACTTTTCTATGGTCCAAACAGCATGATGAAATATTATCGCGCTGCCGAGGTTTGCCTGTCATTATTCCATTTATAATTTTCTTTGACATTGCGGCTCATAATCCAAATAAGTCCAATGTAGTCAACTTATGACGAAAACTACTGATTCTATAACAAAACTCATACACTAAAAGTATGAAAAATATATCCTTTTAAACCAGACCAGTGATCTCTATCGCTAACCGCTGTCTTTTACGGACTGGCTGGTATGGTGGTCTGTGCTTGTGTCCATGTTTTAGACACTGTTCAGTTCGCTCGGGGTGAAGATATCAACACCTGAGAGGCCAGGCAGTAAGCTCAACATGGCCACACTTCAGATACAGTTATGAACTCAGACAGTGGTCTGGTTGACTTTTATATATTGCCAGACACTACTGGGCGACATCATTTTAGTGTTTATGGTCTGGGAGGCTGATTAGTTGCAGAAGATTATTAAGGTGATGCATTAGCTCTTGACATGACAGTGATGAGGACGCTGTAGCCAGTTATCACGTGAAAAACACACAATACCGCTATTTTTTTGGTAACCATCAGTGGATTAACGTTGTTACCGCTACCTTTGTTCTTATTTAGCAACGCTGTGCTTAAAACGAGAATGAAAAGAGTTCGAGTCCCACGCGATGCAGTTATTCTTTGAACATCGTCTACTCTTCCTTTTAACAGCAAGTATAAATATAACGCCTGAAATACCTGTATTTTCAGAAGCAGCATTAACTTGTACTGAAGACAAAATTTCATTGAGAAGGAATGCATACAACTCCAGAGGATAGAGAATACAATAATTTATATTTTCATAAGTGTTGTGTGTGTGTGTGTGTGTGTGTGTGTGTGTGTGTTTTATGATGGTTTAAATTAAAGACTGTGTGTGTTTTATGATGGTTTAAATTAAAGACCTAGGAAATACGGGTAACAGAGATGAATATTCCTATTCTGTACATGAACATCGAACATCATTGCTTGTAATAAGGAAAACGACTCCCTGCTCAATATATTGTGAAATAAAGCACATGAAATCTTGCAACAATTTTCTTGAATGGTGGACATCTTGATTTTTTTTTTTTTTTAAGGCAAGCAAAATCAGGGTTTGCAAACTTTAGGCTTCAACTAACCGTCCTAGAAATATCCCTGATCAATATTTTAGCCTCGTAAGCTCATAGAAGGAGTAAAGTTGGGTACAGAAGATAACTGTAACACATTTTCATATAAAATTAATAAACCCCACTTTGGGAGAAGCTAGTGTTAATGTACTCTGTTCTAAGATGTGGAGGGGAGGGAGATGTAAAGACTGACTTGGAGAGTATATGTCAGTGAGACAGAGGGGAAGAGGAGGAGGGGGAGACTAAGGACAAGATGAAGGGATTGAATGGAGAGATATATGAGACAAGGAGGAGTGAGCTGGAGGGAGGGCAGCAAAATGGCAGGGAGCAGGGCGACGTGGAGACGATATGTTTGTAGTCACCTCTTACGGGATTAAAGCGTGTGGTAATAGATAGATAGGTAGATAGATAGACAGGCTACTCTTTAGCGAAGGTAAGCTCTGCTGTAATGAAAGAGCTAAAGGAGATTGTAAATAACCCCACCAAATCCAAGAGCCACCTCCATGCTGAGCAACACTGTCTGAAGATACAAGGAATGTAATGAAAATACGTCATGGGGGTGAAATGGTGAACGCCCTTGGTTGCTAAAACTTCTCGACTGAAGAAAATCGTCTGGTGTGAGCCTAAATATAATACTTACCAACTCTTTTTATTTCCTCATCTGTGCACTCCATTTTATAGGCTCTCTGTCGCACTGCCTCGCCTCACCTCTGTTTCTGTCACCCTGTCTGTTCTTCCACTGCCACACATTTCAACCTAATCCTACTTCGTAACTCTTGGTCTGCATTTATCTGCTCAGTCCATTCTCTAGGCCCTTTGTCACTCTGTCTTTCCCCTCGCCCCTGTCGTTCTCTGCCTTTTCCTCCCAGCACCTCGTGACCTCCCGTGGCCCAGAAAACAGAGGCTGGTGTGGAATGTCCAAACTTTTTCCAGCGGTAATCCTCAAGTTTCCACCCCGCGGCGCCAGTCAACGCTCTAGTTTTCCAAGAACTGACTTGATCCAGGGCCGTCCTTTTCAGCTGACAAATTATTTCTTGAATGTAAGTGAAAGTAATTTATATCCCTTTCTTTTCAATGACGTACTTGATGATTTATTCCTGCTGCCACCAGTCGCTATTATTCAAGTAGTGAAGGGGGTTAACTAACGTTTCATTTAAACCCTCCAGTTCCAGCATTCACCCCTTAAATGAGTAAAGTCGTCCGGGGTAGCTAGTGCAAAGTAAAAAAAAAAAAAATCGTATCGAAGGGACTAAAACTACACTTCTTTGTTTCGGTGCATCAGATGACTTTATTGCGAATTTCCTCCTACAACGTACCGCACATAAAGTCACTGTAAATGAATACAGTGTTACGGAATACAAAACAGCCAAATACCGAAAATAAACATATACTTGGTCACGCCCTTAATTCTTGCCTCGATCGGGAATGAAGAGGGACATTCAGCATTGATTTCACAGAGTGCAATATCCCTTGAGCACAGCACTGCATTAATTCTCTAATATTAATTTCAGTTTCAGCTCCTAACTTGTGCTTTGTGTGGCAGCAGCTTCAGTGACGTAAACTCAGACCTCTACACCAAAGAATTATCCCATTCTTCGTGTTGCCTCTGTCCCTTGAAACAATCACTTTCAGTATCTTTATGTTTCTTTTTTTTTTTTTTTAATGTGAGGAAGAAGGAACCAAAGGCCATGAGCCCGCAGTAACAGTTCCCTCCAAGAGAAAAACAAAATACAATAGAGAGTCAAATTCAAGATCCGATCATTTTGAGATGCCTGGACACACTGCGTTTGAAAGACTGGAGATCATAGGCAGCAGGAAATACAGACAGAGGGAGACAGTTCCAGAGCTGACCTGTTGCATAAATGAAAGACTGGGAGTAACGGTTAACTCTTGCATTAGAGAGTTGGACAGAAAAGGGATGAGAGTTTGCTGCCAGACGGGTGCTACGTGCCCGTCGTAGAGGTGGAGGAATGCAAGCAGACAGTTCAGAGGAGCAGTGACCATTAAATTAGCGATAGAAAAGAGATAAAGATGCAACAGTGCGGCGAAGAGACAGAGGTTGAAGGGAGTCAGTAAGAGGAGGAGAGTTAATGAGACGAAAAGCCTTTGACTCCACCCTATTGAGAAGAGCTGTATGTGGGGAGCCTCCCCACACATGAGAGTTGTACTCCACACAGGGGCGGATAAAACCCCTGTATATAGTCAACATTTGTGCAGGGGTAAAGAAAGAGTGGAGTCGGCTTAGCACACCCTATCTCTTGGAAGCAGATTTTACAAGAGATGTAATATGATCTTTCCAAGATAATTCCGAGTAAATGAAACCCCAAGCATGTTCAAGGATGATGCAGGATTAAGCTGAATATTATTAAACATTAGTGGGTATACCTGTGGAAGATTTTGTCGGGTTGATAGGTGTAAGAACTGAGTCTTAGATGCATTAAAGACAACCATATTATTTTTACCCCACTCAGAGATATGAGCCAAGTCAGACATTAGGTGTGCCATAGCCTCATCCCTTGTTTCTTGAAGTAACTGTTGAGATGGGCGTTGCGGGAACCGAATGGAAAGGTGAAGGGTGGAGTCATCAGCATATGAGTGGATAGGGTTAGATGTACAGCTTAGAAGATCATTGATGAATAAAAGGAAGAGAGTTGGTGATAGGACAGAGCCCTGAGGAACACCACTGTTGATAGATCTAGGAGAAGAATGATGGCCGTCTACAACAGCGGCTATAGAACGACCAGAAAGGAAGCTAGCGATGAAGGCACAGATAGAAGGATAGAAATTGTAGGAGGGCATTTTGGAAATTAAAGATTTATGCCAGACTCGATCGAAAGCCTTTGAGATGTCAAGTGCAATGGCAAAGCTTTCGCCAAAGTCCCGAAAGGAGGATGACCAGGAGTCTGAAAGGTAGGTGAGAAGATCGCCAGTGGAGCGTCCCTGACGGAACCCATACTGACGATCGGAAAGAAGGTTGTGATAGGAAAGATGCCTTTAATTTTTTCTAATAAGAATTGACTCGAAAACTTTTGAAATATAGGACGTTAAAGCAATTGGACGATAGTTGGAGGGTTGGGAGTGGTCACCCTTCTTTGGGACTGGCTGAAAGAGAGCAAACTTCCAGCAAGAAGGAAAGGTACAAGTTGACAGACAAAGGCGAAAGAGTTTGCCTAGGCAGGGTGTAAGCACAGAAGCACAGTTCTTGAGAACAACAGGAGGGACCCCATCAGGCCCATATGCCTTGTTAGTACTGAGGCCAGTGATGGCAGAAAATACATCAACTGAAGAACTTTTAATGTCAGCCATGAGGAAGTCAGAGGGGGGAAGTGATGGAGGAACAGCACCGGAATCGTCTAAGGTGGAATTGGAGGAGAAAGTCTGTGCAAAGAGATCTGCTTTATCAGTAGAAGAAATAGCTACAGAACCATCAGAGTAGAAAAGAGGAGGGAAGGATGATGAGGTAAAGTTGTTAGAAAGATTTTTGGCAAGGTGCCAGAAGGAGCGGGAAGAATTCGAGTTGGAGAGTTGAGAGCATTTAGTATGGATGAAATTATTTTTAGTAGAGCGAAGAACAGACGTAGCACGATTCCGGGTAGAAACGTAAAGATGATGTGATTCAGGGGTGGGTTGGCTCCGGTACCTTTTGTAGGCCATCTCCTTGTTGCGGACAGCATTAGAACAAGCGTGATTAAACCAAGGCTTTCTTGCGGTAGTCAAAGGATATGAGAAAGGAATGTATGCTTCCATGCCCGAGAGAATAACCTCCGTAATGCGCAAGGCACACTCAGATGGCTCACGGCCATGGAAGCAATAATCATTCCAGGGAAAATCAAAGAAATACTACCTGAGGGCCTCCCAGTCCGCGGCTCCAAAATGCCACAGACGACGTTTCCCTGGAGGGTCCACAGGCCGTACCGGAGTGATAGGACAGGTTAAGGTAATAAGGTTGGGATCAGAGGAGCCAAACGGAGAGAAAAGATTAACAGAGTAAGCAAGGATTAGTTGTGAGGAAGAGGTCAAGTATGTTGGAGCTCTCTCCAAGGCGGTCAGGGATACGGGTAGGGTGCTGTACAAGCTGCTCTAGCTCATTAAGGATAGAAAAGATGTAGGCTTGTTCACCAGGTGGATCCGTGAAAGGAGAGGAGAGCCAAAGGTGGTGGTGAACATTGAAATCTCCAAGAATGGAGATTTCAGAGAAAGGAGAAATGGACAGAATGTGTTCCATCGTAGAAGTAAGATACTTGTAGTCGAAGAATTTTTGATAGTTAGTAGAATTAGGGGATAAGTAAACAGCACAGATATATTTAGTCAGAGAATGACAGGAAAGCCGAAGTCAGAGTGTGGAGAGTTCAGAAGAATCAAGTTCAGGAACACGAGAGCAAGATAAGTCGTTGAGTATGTATACACAACAGCCACCTTTGGCTTTGAAATGAGTAAAGAGAAAGTAGGAGGATACAGAAAAGGGTTTGCTGTGAGTTGCCTTAGACAGCTGAGTCTCCGTTAGAAAAAGAAGGTGAGGTTTAGAGGAGGAGAGGTGGTGCTCAACAGAGCGAAAGTTAGATGAAAGGCCGCGAATGTTGCAGAAATGACGAAGAAGAGAGTCAGACAGTGGTTCCAGGCACCTCGAGTCGTCACCGGGAGAGGGGCAGATGGTGGGGCCATTTATGGTCCCCCCCCCCTAGGGACTCCGAGGCTTGATGAATCGACGCCATTTTTGGTGAATTTTGAATAGGAAGTGTATTGTGTACTGTGCATGTAGTTTGGTGAAGATAGTTAGAGAAATTTGTACTGGAGAGCATGCTGGCCTACTCGCTGTGTAACTGAGACACTGAAAAAATTCAGCAAAGGGGGATGGTCAGGAACTAGTCCTGAGGGCTGATGAAACGGGAGCTCCAGCACTCCCTGTCATCAGCTTTCTTTCCAAGATAAGTCCCGAGTTTCAGGAACTTGTTAATATCGTTAAGAAAACTTAGTTATTGAATATAAGCATGGATGCACTGTCTTCCTTCCCCATTTTATTAACATGTGCTTCCTAATTCACACTTTGAAGTCTTAGGTAGTTTTTTAATGTTTCTCTTCGATATGCCACATATAATTTTATTATTAAAAAAGTCAGTAATAAATACATTACTGTATAATTGTTGCATTCGAGATCAATGCTTATTGCATCATGATAGCTCTTTTAACCCTTGTTCCACCACGTAACACTTTTTATTCTATTCTTGTTATCACCAAATGATTATAATCAGCTTATGGGACACAAATGGAACTGGAGGGGTTAGATACAGCCGTCATTCGTCCTTTCGCTGCGAGGGAGTCTCCTACGCTGAATTATTTTAACTGATGTCTGGGGGAAGGAAATTCATCACGCCCTCGAGGTTAACTACTAGTACACCTCCATTTCGAATATTCTCTCCATTGCTAATTGAAATTGCCTATGAGCGGCAAGAACAAACTAAAAAGAATGAATAAGACGCTGAAGTCAAGTTAAAATTTAAACGTAAAGGTGGGGTCAGAGACCATAAGGCTTTTGGACACAGATCTCATCTCTGCAACTTACGCCTTTGAGCCTGTGATGGGCTATTCGTCCACTATCCTGGGATACCAGGCCACTGCATCGTCCAAGTTACCACAGGAAGCTGCCCTTGGTAATCGTATTTACCTATCAATAAACAGAAGGTGCAGGGACACCGAGGTCTAGCAGCGTCAGCTGCCCTTACCAGGATTCGAACCCTAGGGGTAACGAGCCGGCAGCTTTATAGCTTGCAGCCTTAACCACTCAACGGTAGGATTAAAGGGATTAAGTATATATGATGTCATGATAGTGAAGCGATTAAGTCCACATGTGAAGTGTATTGAGGTGTTTGATCAGGAAACCAGTGACCTGCTGGAACATGACGACTGATACCAACACTTCTAACCACTTGGCTCGGATGGCATCACAGTGATGTTATGAAGCCTCATTACACTACGATGCGGGGAATGTCGATGAGTCTCTCATAATCCTTCAGTGTTTGGGGAAGCCCTAGAATTATATTTCAGTTAATGCTTAGCCATTGTTATACGGCTGTGGGTTGTATTATAGGAGCGTAAGCGTTAACATTGTCACCATTAATTAATATTCCATTCCTGTTAACATCAGACGATTTTATTCGGTTAAGACTAAGCCATTGGAACCCGAAAACATTCCTGCCTAGCTCATGAAAATGACCAACAACTCACTGCCATTCCTCACCGTGGCATGGAGTTAGGAAAGTTAGGGAAGCACTCTAATCAGTGACTGCGTGGTCGGAACATTTAACTGTTGTAATCAAGCAGCGAGCGTGACCTGGAAGAAATATTTAATCTTCTTTCCCCTCTCTCAATTAGTATGTATGTTTGTTTGGCTGTTTGTACTGCTACAGTATTTCATAAAAGTACCCTTAATGAGGATGGAGAGCGAGAGACCAACAAGGAGAGTGTATGCGAATGAGGTGGAGGGGGGAAGAGGGAGGGGGAGGCCAAGGATGAAATGGAGGGATGGAGTGAAGAGGTATATGAGAGAACGGGGTGTGAGCTGGGAGCCGGGAAAAGAAATGGCGTTGGACAGGGCGACATGGAGGCGATTTGTTTCTGGCTACCCCTTACGGGATTGAGGCGTCTTGCAATAGATAGAATGGACCTTTAATGAAATTTAGTGATATATAATTTATAATCCCATTATTATTCCATGTGATTCAAAGAGTAATATTTAATCTCCTCATCCTCTTCCCAGCTCATGCCACTTCCCTTACATCTCAATTACCTTTGGAGCTCTATCGTATCCTCTGCTCGTTCACTGTGATTTCTGTCGCATCCTTCGCGTACTGTTCCATCTCTCTCCATTCCCAGCACCAGCAACTCACCTCCCTGCCTCACATTTCAGTGACTCTCATTTCCTCCCTTTGTTCCTCTCCTTCTCAAGCTCTGCCTCGACTGCATATTCGGTCAGTTTGTCTGTCTTCTGATTTCCCTCGTCAGTGTCACTCCAGACTTTGCAGACTTCATTTCCGGCATTAGCCTCTCTGAGAGTCCGTCTTCTTGTTTCATTCTCTTTACACTACCGACTTCCGTATCCTTGAATATGCATCTCTCTCTCTCTCTCTCTCTCTCTCTCTCTCTCTCTCTCTCTCTCTCTCTCAAGCAGAATAGCAATATACAAAGTGTCTAGCACCTTACCGTAAATCATTGTTTTCACTCATGTATCGGATATGAATATTTTTCTTGAATGAGAGTTTTTATACTCTGGCCACAATATTTTCGCCTAAAATCACTATCTTTCAATTCTGAATGTTGATTTGTAAAAAGAACTTAAAACTTCAATACAATATTTGTCGGAAGAGGTGTTATGGAAAGGATGTGGGGAGGCTCCCCGGACAGCTCTTCTTAACAAGGTGGAGTCAAAGGCATCTCGTCTCATTAACTCTCCTCCTCTCACTGACTCTCTTCAACCTTTGTCTCTTCGCCGCACTGTTACATCTATGTCACTTTTCTATCGATACGTCAATGGTCACTGTTACGGCGGGCGCGTAGCATCCGTCTAGCAACAAACTCTCATCCCTTTTCTGTTCAACTCTCAAATGCAAGAGTTAACCGTTACTCCCAGTCCTTCATGTATGCAACAGGTCAACTCTGGAACTATCTTCCTCTGTGTGCTCTTCCTACTGCCTATGATCTCCAGTCTTTCAAACGCAGTGTGTCCAGGCATGTTGAAATGAACCGACCTTGAATTTGGCTCTCTATTATCTTGTTTTTGTTTTTTCATGGAGGGAACAATTTGCTGACTATTGGCCTTTGGTTCATTATTACTTGCATGAAAAAAGTGGTACTGCTTTACTCTTTCATTCAGGTACCGGAAACATGGTGTAGAAGAGAATCTCCACCAGGTTAATGTGTGCGAATGCCAGAGCGCGACAGAGGAGTATTTGCCACTTTATGACAATGGAGGTTAGTGAGACGTTGCCGCACACAGAGAAGAAAAGCGGCAGGACTGAGAAGTTAATGGGAAAGAGGTGGCAAGGTAGGAGGCAGAGAAGGGAGCTGGTAATGTAGGAGGCAGGGGAGGGAGGTGAAAGGGTAGGAGGGAGGTGATAGAAGGGACAGAGGAGGAAGTTGGAGGGGTATGAGACTGGGGAAGGAGGTGGCAAGGTAGGAAGTGGGAAATGGAATGGACAAGGAAAAGAAGGGGTAGGAGCGAGAAAGGGAGAGGGAAAGGAGGAGTCAAGGGAGGGAGTGGCAGGGAAGGAGACAGGAGAGGGAACTGGCAGATCGTGGCATGGGAAGAAGGAGATAAAGCAGGGTGGTGACGAGAAAAGAGGCAGGTGAGACAGGATTCAGGCAAGGAGGTAGGGAAGGAAGGTGGAAGGGTATGTGGCATTAAGGGAAAAAGCAAGAAAGGGAGATGGTGAGGAGGGAAGTACGGGGAAAAGGGAGCTGGGTCTGAGACAGGGAACGGAGATTGTAAGTTTGTGAGCCAATTTAAGAAGTGGCAGGGTTTGGAACAGTGGGGGTAAGGAAAGAAACGAGGATGAGAAGTAGCATGGTTTAGGCAGGGTACGAAGCTCACAAGGAAGTAGGCAGAGTCTGTGGCAGAGAACGAAGATGATAGGGAAGGCGAGAACCACTGGCATTGTTCATGGATGGGTGCTTGTTTACTCTGGGTCGGCCTCTTTTCATGTGCTGCTGTATATGTATCCAGCTGGGAAGATATCTGTGTTGTCTTTACAGGTTTTCAGTCCAAATAAAGCTTCAACAGAGCGGGGGAAAGCAAAATGGGCAAGGTGTGTGTGTGTGTGTGTGTGTGTGTGTGTGTGTGTGTGTGTGTGTGTGTGTGTTAGGAAAACAAATAAATGTAAGAATGCGTTTGCGTTGATCTAGTCTGGGTTTGTTGTCAAGATTCATTCTTCGATTGTGCATATTGTCTGCCATTTTTGACTGCACTGTTAAAAATTTGGTTGCATATGCAATAGGATGTGTATGATCTTAGAATACAAACACAGTACAAGATAAGCTTACATGAGAAACACCTAAATTCATTATGTCTCTGCTTCCATTTCCACTTCCTTTCATGACTTTCTTCACTTTCTTCAGGAATATCGGTTTATAGGTTACTCATTTGCCATCCAAACACATTCCTCTTTCTTGACTCTTTGCAGAGCATTTCCATTGGTTCTGTTGCTTCTTTTTTTCGTACTACTCACTTCACCATATACAATACACAGTCATAAAAAGAAAAAGAAAAGCGAAGGAAAATTCTTTCGTCTTATAAACACATCCGCTTTCCAAACTTCTACAGCTACAGTATATACTTAAGCTTCTTTTAGTCAAACATTCCCTATAGTTTCTTTATTTTCACTCTTACAGCACATTCTCTTCAGGATGTGCAGTCAACGCCACTGGCAATCACAGTAATCTGTTAAAGATGCCTCGAAAGCATTCCCCCTCCCCCCGTCCTTTCATGCACCCATCAGCTTGAGTAAAGATTGGTAAAGAGCTAAGACTGAGGTAAACCCATTAATACACCGACAACATTGACTTTAATGGGTCCTTGTAACGTATTTGTATTTCTGCTTGTACAGTCTGGCATGAAAATTATTATATATATTGCCAATTTCATTACTAGCAGACATTGTATTATTCTCCATAGCATCAGAAAGACAGAAAAATGTCGGAAGAAGAAGTTGGTCAGGTGTTAACGTCAGCTGAATGGTGATATGCTAGCTCTAACTTTCTTTGTCACCTTGGGAATACTTGTCAGTTCCACTGTGGATAGCAGTTTCCCCATTCAGTCTTTCTCAGTGTAATTCACCTTTCTCATCCATACTTTTTATAGCTCATTGCACTAGGTATACGAGTATGTAGGACATAACTTAAAGGTGCATTCTAGCCACAGGAAGATTTTGTCGCAGCCAGCTATTGCCCTTAAAGTTTAATCATTCTTATGGCTCTGTATGGAACATATATATCTGCATATATTTGCTGTGACTGTATTTGCAGAAGTGGTGGTGCTTAGTTAATGGGATGGGTAAAGAAAGAAAAATACCAGTATATGGGCCGTGGGAAAAAGACGGTGAAGGATACAGGAGATGGAAGGAAAAGAGAGAGTGGTAATTTATCATGCTGATCAAAATGCATTAATGGATTGTGCCTGACTGGTGAAAAATTGAAAAGTAAAAAAAAATTCAAGTCCATCCGCGTATAGCGTGGCCAGCATCCAGCAGGCCATAATATCTGGTAATGAGGGATAATTACCACTAATGCTCTAATAACGTGCAATGTTAACCCGTAACTCTGCATGACACCATTCAACACAGGACTCATTGTGCTTTCAAACTTGGCATGAAGGCAATTTGCTTAATTCCCGCATGATATTCTAATTATGGTTCAGTAAGCTTGCAGTTCAATGGCAAAGTTGGGCATTGGGCTCTATAATCCTGATTTTTTTTTTTTTCATTTTATTCTTTCTGTCATCTATACATGTTATAAAATGTAAGATAAAATTCTTGACCTGGGGGTGTGTTCAGATACAGCGTTCATGAATCCATACATTTCCAGGAGACTCTTCAAAACGAAAACAAATCTGAATTCGTAAAGGAGTCTCTGGGTTTAAGGGATTAAGGCAAACATAGTAATCTGCAATAGTTCCTTCTAACCTTACACACACACACACACACACACACACACACACACACAGTATATATATATATATATATATACATATTTAAATGATCACCACAAATTTTGGTGCGCTATATCATTTAAATGCATCAGGGCAAGCCACTCCAGTATTTCAGGGTAAATCGAACACACTGCAATATTAACTCACTGTAATATAAACTACGGTTAATATTCTCAGCTTTTTATAACTCACGCAGCTGTATACGGTGAAATACATTATTATTATTATATATTTTTTAACTATGAGACAGTGGTGAAAGTATTAATACTCTCAGACTTTTAAAAAACACATGAATAACAAACTTTCTTTACTTGGAATGAAATACTAGTGTCCCTGATCATGACAGAGTTAAGATACTATGCATCGGATTCATAGGTTGACTCCTTGATTCACTCCTCACCTTCTTACTCATAATATTCGTCCCATTCACCTTGTTCATTCTCGCATCCTACTTCCTTCCCGTCGCTCTTCTCACTAAGTCACGTTGTAACCCGATAATGATGATAATGCGCTACATGTGTATACTGGTGGTTAGAAAAGGGGTATGCATCTTGTTAAGTACTGTCAAGCATTATCACCTGTGTTGTGAGATGCCATATAAGCTATAGGACAACCAACCATACTTTGTCGTTGTTGTCTAAACCATCAATCTGCCCAAAATTATCATTTTTTACTCAGCCCATTACTTTGGCCCACAATTTTTGAGAACGGACAACCGGAAGTCAGCGGATAACGTATATCACACCGACACATTGAAAACTTTAGCTATATTATTGAGGACGAAGAGGCAGTCGGGGCGGCGCAGGACCTGGGTACAGAGAACCTGGGTTCTAATCACTATGCTTATGGAGATATTTCTCGACCTCAGGTAGACCCTGGGCTTACCCGGTATGCCTTGATGGGTACCTGCTGACTTGTCGTGATGGTGGTGGGGAGGAGGGGGTGGTGTCTCCGAATAGGCTCTGTCTATGCAGCCATATCACATATCTGATAATGTGATACTGAAAGCATCCAGCTCACTTCTCCGATGATAGCCTAATATCATTCGCAAAGGTAGGCTAAAAAAAGGAGGAAGGGATCTGCTTCTTAAATAGTAAAAGCATTGCTGTAAGAACTATTGGTGAAGATATGAACTGGTACCAAATACGGGAAGAATTCTGGATATCTCAAGAGCAAGAACGGACAAAGACGATGCTTGATTCCAACGTGTGTCTTGGCAGACTATGAAAAGCGACCTCAAAATTTCCGACGTTCCTCTTCCCAAGCACCTCCGTCTATCATGTCCCTCATACTCACCGGTCACAGCTCCCAGCACTCCTATCTTCCCCACTCAGCTGGTGTGTCTATCAGCTGTTGTGGTTTGATTAATGGCCTTTATTGCCGCCTCCATCACCACACCTCTGGCCACCCGCACCGAACTTTACACTAGAGATGACAGTACACATGGATAGACTAAAGCCGTGGAGACTTTCTGGTTATCTATGAGTTGCACGAGACTGTACTTTAAAACGCACTTTTTTTTGTATGAATTCTTCGCAGTATTGCTTTTCGATTCTCTGATTAAACAGGCCTCTATGACCTTAGCTTATTCATCATTAAAACATGGGGTGTGACTAATGAAAGTGCTTTGCAAATTTCGGTGATGGACAATTCCCTAACACGAAAAAAATCACAGGAATTCCCTTTATTTATTTACTTCTTAATTTTTGCCATAGATGATTACAAATATCCACATTTTTCTTTACTACGTGGCTGTTTTTGCTTATCTTGCAGGAATTTGTCTGAGGTGGGATGAGTTGTTAGTATGAGGAGAGAGGAATGATAATGCGTAGTCAACACCCCTAGATCTTGAATGGCTGTAAAAACCAAGGGGCACCTATAGCTAGACTCATAGTGGAAAGATAATAATTACATGATTTTCGACAAGTATATATGTTGTTAGAGAGAGAGAGAGAGAGAGAGAGAGAGAGAGAGACCAAACATGTAAATGAAGCGTATAGATAAGGTAATCGTTACTTACTTATTTTACGGGATGCTTTGCTTTTTGTTCATATTGTTGTTGATGATGATGTTGTGGTGCCTGGCTCACGTGGACGTGAACCCGATGGAGCGCAGGCTGACGTTTCCCCCAATCACGATCCCTTTTGGGGATATCAGTGAGGGAGATGAAATGTGTTTGTGAATCGGGAAACAGAGATGCCTGGTGATATCGGTGCCACCGCGTGAAGGAGTCTCTCCAGCACTTACTTATTTGACGCTGAGTTAATAGAGTTATGCCAATCGATTGCACAAGGGTTATTAAGGCGGGTAACCACATGGGTTAAGATATGAGGAATTGAAGATCTTCGATCTCCACTTCCTGTCAGATAAAATATGTTGCCTTAAAGAGAAATGCAATGAAAACAGAACAGTGTTTGCCCAACAAGTACAGTACGATCTGCATGATACGGGAGCCTCACGACTGTTAAATTCTACGGGAGTTGAACATCTAGTTTCCGAAAATATCATCTTAGTAACCAACAGACAGCCTGGGTCTAAGAAATACTCCCAGATGAATTGTACAAGGATATTAGGGGTCGTGTTAAGCGCCCCATCCTTCAAAGACCCAAAGCTATGGAGTTACATGACTTTTTTTTTTTTTTTGCAAGTGCGGTTTCATTATTGTTGGTTTAAATTTTTCTTTATTTTCTCATGTGTTGCCTTTCTGTAGGAGGACGATGATCAAGAGAAATGAGAAAATCAACCAACTAAACGGTAGGGAGGGAAATAGAAAGAGACAGAAATGCTGTGAAGAAGACTGCTGTGGATTTTCGTAGCGCTAAAATTGTGTGAAACATCAAGGTGGACAAAGAATAAGACCACAGGGACACTAGAGAATGGCACGGGAAGAACGTTGAGCCTCTTCTGACCACCAGGCCGCCGTGTTAGATTGTCAGCGCTGATAACTAAGAAGATGCCGGCCCGTACATGGTAGGGTTCGAATGCTGGTGCGCCAGTCTACTTCCGTGTCCATTACCCCTCTTTTGTAGGTTGGTAGGTAAAATGAGTGCCTAGTGCACTAGGGTACTACAGGAGTAACTCTAAAAATGCATGTTTCAGTGGCCTTGTATCCCAGGATAATGGATGAATAACCCGGCACAAGCTGGAAGACCAAGGCTACAGAAATGGCATCACGGCTAAGCGTCTCACAGTATCTGCTTCGACCTTTACCTTACATTAATTTATTGATCTAAGTATTAGGTACATATGTTCTCCAAGTAAACGAAATGGCGTATTAACAGTCTTGTAAATTAATGCTGATATATACAATTGCGTTTTATTCTGCGTCTGCCGCTTCGTACTGTATTCACTTCAGATCAGAAAATAAAAATCTTGCAAGAATGAGTGCTTGGATGACGACATATGATTCATAAAGCTAAAGAATAAAAGACTTAAGTTATGAAGGAAGCACTTCCTGTCCAGTTCCTCCTATCGGTATCCCTTCTTCTCTTGATGCTCCATTACCCTAAATGCATCTCCTACTCCAAGCCAATAACCATTGTTTGCCTCTGTAAATAGCAACTATAATAGGAAACGATATTAAATGCGCAGCTTTAAAACTAGTGAACTGAGCAGACTGCATGAAAATACTCCGGAGAAACTCAATAGGGCAAATACAGCAGACAAGGCGAATGACGGTAAAACAAAAGCAAGCGGGGTACGAAATAAAGTGATAGCAAGTCAGTACAAGCAATAGGCTATGTAAAAGTAGACGTTGTGGCTAGAATATTTGACAAGTTGGTTATTCAAAGCACAATTTAGAAGTAGAGGCATTTACTTTCGTATATGTCACATTTAATCCTGTTTCGATCTTCTTCACACGCTACTAGTTTTTGTCACAACTCTTGCCCTATATACTGCACAGTTAGGCCTGCCTACGGGAGGGTGAGGAAGAAACGGGAAGAGGCTAGGAAGTTTGCGTCACTGGGTAGCTACTGCTACATTTGCGAGAAATGTCTGTGAGCGTGTGTTTTGAGACAGTGGGAGTGATGATGATGATGATGATGATGATGATGATGATGATGAGCAGGAGGAGGATAATAATAATAAAAATAATAATAATAATAATAATAATAATAATAATAATAATAATAACATAATAATAATAATAGATATCATTGACAACAAAATGAAGACAGCACACAATATTTTAATGTGAATACTGCTACTACTAACAATAATAGCAACAACAAAAAAAGGTAATGATGATACTATCAACAGTGACTGGATCAATGACTAGTGTCTGAAGATGCCAGGAACAGAGCGAAACGTTACACATCAGCAAATAAAGGCCCTTACGTCTAAATGGTGCGTTCATTAACCACTATAAAAGTTGAAATAAAGCTTGTGAATGCAGAAAATTTTATAACAAAATGAATGTGTAGCACACACACACACACACACACACACACACACACACACACACACACACACACACACACACACACACACAGAATTAGGTGAGGTAAGCCAAAAATATACGAGAAGGAAGATGATACATGCTGAAAATAACCTCTTCTTTCGGGTGACGTTTTCTAATGTGATGCTCTTGCTACCTCCAACCGTTTTGTTAGTTTTGGTAGAGCATCCCTATAAGTGAAAGGTATACACGTAACTTGGGTTTATCTAAAGACCTCCAGTAAAAAATTCCCTCCGGCGCTGAATAAGATAGTCTATGATTATCAAGAATAGTGAAAATTGGATTGAAAGATCTTTGAAGTAGACACACAGAGCAGATAAAGGTGCGTAGTAAATAAATAAATAAATAAATAAATACCAAAATATGCTTTGTGAATTCCTGTCTAGACCAGCCTGGCGAAACAAGGCGATAATCCGCGCGGACTCTCCAGCAACCACAGCGCGACACAGTAGCCACAGTGTTGACGCAAGGAATAAACTTGTGTCTGTTTTGGTAGGTTGCTTCGTTCCAGGCAAAATTTCGTCAGGGATGGTTCATGTAGGTTTGCGTGTGTCCATATGTGTAGATTACTGTGTCTACGTTTGTGTGTGTAATCTGTATGTTACTTGCGTTTCTTTCGATGTATGTATATGCTTTCGCTTGTCCCGTATACATATGTGCATGGATGCTTGTGTGTTTTCAGGTTAGTGTGTGTGTGTGTGTGTGTGTGTGTGTGTGTGTGTGTGTGTGTGTGTGTGTGTGTGTGTGTGTGATATTAAAAAAAGAAAGTGGGTGAGGCTGGAGATAAGTGGGGGTAGGAAATGGGTGTGGTGAACCTAAAGGGCTGGTTCGGAAAGGCTGATGTGGTGTTGGGTGGAGATCTTGGGTGGGATATGCACACCCTGGGAAGAGATGCGTTGTTTGCAATGCCTCTCCAGGAAATATGATATGGGGAGAGGGAGGGTAAACATGCATGTTGTGGATGGAAAGGAGGGAACCGAACGGATGCTGTTGGCGTCGTTGCGGTATAATTATTCATGTAGATCAATTAAAAGAAAATGTCAGTAAATTAGTCACGCGCGGCTCTAATATCCAGTATATTACAAGTCAGGTAAGAGTCCTATACCTTACTCTCCCTGGTTCTTAGCCTCCCCATGGCCCAAGAGGTAGAATGAAAACCATCTGTGAGCAAATTTATCAGCAGCCACTTCCTTCAGCTAATGCTCTTCTCAAGGGATTTGAACTCTATTAAGAGTAGCGCGATATGAATGTTCCCAGTATAACGTGCTATCGGCAGATCACATTCTCTCTCTCTCTGAAATTGTGTCGTTTTCTTGGGATTCACAGGGCAGATTAACGAGGTACGTGGAGAGGAAAGCATAAGAGGCAACTTGACTTTTCTTTACCGATAGTAGATCAACAGGATTCTTCTGTGATTCCTCTTACATGCCGTCGCCAACATCTGTTCGCTTACCAGAATGACTGATTGTGGGCACATTTCTTAGTATCGCACTTGTTCTTCTACTCTTCTCCTCCTTGTTGTGCCCTTCGACCATTAGCATCAGTGTATTATGTATTTCTCACCCTTCATAGGTTAGCCTGCATATGTTCTTTGTCTCTCCCACCTGTTTTTATTTGTCTAAATCCCAATATTCCTACTCTTTTCTTCTTCTGTCGCCCTTATTTGCACTCACCACTTAATTTTCGCTGTTCATTAAGGCCTTTGATTAAGGTGACTCTTTTTTTTTTTTTTATTAAACTTTATCCTTGTTATTATTAGGCGAATTTATTCAGCTTAAGTAATAGAGGTAAATTTTTTCTGCCCATAACCTCAGCTATTGGGCAGTTTCACATAAAGCTGAATAAAATCGTCTGTAGTTAGGATGAAGTTACTTAGGCTACGGCATATGAATAAACTGGCAAATTTTACACATTTTCTGTCTTATTCATTTTCTCACCCTTTCCACCTCCTGTAGTAATGAACAAGAAAAACACCCAACGTACATAACCTACAGACTAAGATACGCAACAGTCTATTTACAAACCCAGATTCTCATTTACTTCTAGGTGCAGAGAAAATGAAGTGTGGTCAGAGAACTCCGAAACTTGAAAAATGCTAAGTAAAGTAAAACAAAAATAAGTAAGAAATGGAGAAGTGCTGTCACATTTCGTTCAGACCTGCATGCATCTTGACGCAGAGGGGGAAACAATTAACGAACACTAATGAGTATTATTATAACGTGGGTTCTCTGATGACTGAGTCGGGGGAAAAGCAGATCACTTGTGAAGGCTCAAAGAAATTCTCAATAGCAGAGCGGAATGGTGGAACGATATAATTTGACATAAGGCGTTCTCTTCTCAGAAAGGCCATTGACTTGATTTAGCTTAAAAAACAAAAAAAATTGTACTTACTATATTGTCCTTAAAACTGCTGAACGACGTACTCATTTCAAAACTGACATTTTTAAAATCTGATTCTTGCTACTTTCAGGCAGTTTTATTTTTGAAAGGTCTTATACATAAGTAGCTAATGAAGGCTATATATAACACCTCAGATGCATTCTCTGGTCAGCTAGATATAGTCATCTGGAAATACAAAATAAAAGATAATATTAAATAAATACCTCATCTGGCTGAATAGGTTTCGAATGTAGGAGTGAGAGATATCGGCTGAGACCACTTTAACGAAAGAAAATTTGGTGTTCCTGCGAGGATATTACCTTCCCATGAGGTAAACAAACCTGACCTCATGTAAAACTTCACGTTATCAGCACTGGGATATAGGTATAACCTGTATGAGAGAGAGAGAGAGAGAGAGAGAGAGAGAGAGAGAGAGAGAGAGAGACTTTGCAGAGGCTACGTATGGTGCTAAATAAGCCCAAAAGTAATAAGATATGCAACACAATGCGTCAGTCGATAATGCACTAAACAATCAATTGGCCACTTACAAGTCTTGGACTTAATAAAGTTGAAAATATCGACATTAGTAATTTTTGTAGTATCTGCATCAGTTGCTTTCAGTATAGATTAATATTATGCGAAAACCGCTTTATCATAATGTCAGGTGTTCGCTGAACATTATCGTTCTTCGATTTACTCTAAATAAGGACAATAAGAAGCAATTTCCGAAACACTGTAAATATGGACGGTCTTCGATATTGAACTTTTCATATTTACGGCAAAGTTGAAGCACTGCACTGATCACCAGGTATATCAAAGCTATTTTCACACGATATTTTTCTATTTTAAGTGCGATTAGCGTAAATATTACGAAAACTGGCAAGTGGTCGATTATTATTCAGACTACTATGACTCACTCTTTGCTGACTACAATCGTCTGGCTCTAGCTGGAAAAGTATTCTAATGCTGTCTCGACCAAGAATGGTTTAATGATGATAGTATAAACACTCCAGCTCCAGTGATTCACTCTCACTTAAATATTATCATCTGGAGTGAGCTAGAATAGATCACTAGAGTTTTCCCGACCTTGAGAAGGTTAAAAACTTGACGGTAAATATGCAGAGGAGGTAGTAACTCACGAAGGTGAATACCAGAATACTACACTGCAGTATTATTGCGACATGGAAGTAGCAGGTTGGATAAGATGTACGTGGGAGCAGGGCTGCTTCTATTATATAATACAGTAAAACCTCGATATAACAGACTTCAGTATACCGGAATGCGCTTTTATCAAACTCGGGGACTGACCAGACTAAATTTTTATATATCAGAAAAAGTCCAATAAAGCTAGAAATGGTCTGGACTGCCTGACCACTTCAGCTATGTTCACCACAATAAGGTAAATAGAAAACATGTTTATCAGTGTACGGTACAGTATTAGTACATACATTTTACCATTTGGTATTTGTAGTTAATGTAGAATACAATACAGTACTAGAGTGATAGTGAAAACAGTTTAAAAACTGTTGGTGCGATCCGGACTAATGTCTGATAACGGGGAAGTCCGGATGTCACTTTTATCGGAATTTCGCATTTTTCGGAATGGCTTGGTCCCCAATTAGTCCGTTTTAGTACATATATACCCAGTAAAATCTAAATCAAAACAGAAATTTCCAAAGCCTGAGGGTCCCGAATGTAGTTCTGTATAACTAAAGGCTTTATGGACTCAGCCTTTGTGTTGGCAAAGAACTTCTTGTAAACTCTCTTCAAATAAAATCTCGTACTAAGTGATTTGGGGCTGGAAAGGGAAGCACTGTCAGATTGACAATGATGTACACGGACGACCGAACAGCCTAACTTCATAAACTCCCCTCAACATCTTCCCCATCCTTCGAATGGAGAACGATGGGCTGTAGCATCAGAACAAAGCTATTTTCTGAGAGCTAAGTTCTTCAGCTTTTCTTCCAGTGAGTTCTGCAGATACTATGGCCAGCCAACCTCTCCTACTCCTCGCCGGAGATACTGAAACAAACTCAAGCTCAAAAACATAGAATTGACGACATACAAAACTTACACTATATTACATTGCCACTCCGGTCAGTGAGGAGCAACAACGGCAAAGAGTGGTTGCACTTTGGCTGTACCGGTCTCAGCCAGCGTGCACGAGCGCGCACCTCCCCCCCCCCCACATTAAATCTTGAATAGGAACCAAAAAGTTATTAAATGGATAATAGCTGTGTGAATAAAAGCAGAAATTTTAAACTTTTTTCTTTCCCAACTAAGTGGAGCTCCATCGACGTCAGCCTAAACTTCAAACTACGAGAAAGGATTACGGAAATTTCGGGGGAAATTATACGGAATATTTTTAAAGGGATTTTAAAAGTCTGTGAAATAATTATCTCCGGAAAATTAAAGGAAAAGTTCTCAAATAGCGTGGTTTAGGAAAAGAAAATGCTTACGGATTATGCCTACTGAATACATGAGGATTACTAACCACTGAAATGCGCACTACCTATCTTTTATCTTACGCTTCCTTTCTTTTTACAGCTTTATCCAGAAGAGGGGGTAATTTTTGACCTGGAGAGGCTCACCATTGCTACTTTCCTAAAATGAATATTATTATTTATAAGTTTCGTGAAATAAAATAATAAAAAAATGCAGTCTAACTGTAGGGGTTAACGGATGCAATTATATATTTGTATTTTGTTTAATTTTATTATTATTATTATTATTGTTTTTTGCTCAGACCTAATCTGCCTCTGGGGCAACGACACGCGACCGTCGAAATTACAGTCCAGGTGTATAACTCAGTTTTAGTTACGAATAGAGTGGGGGTAAATAAAGACCATACCAAAAGTTACCGTATTTGGATGTTTGGGCAGAGACGCTAACGGTTTAAACTCCTGACTCGACACATAAAAAAATACACCAGTGGTATGCGTACGGTATTGAGAGGTAATGCGTGCGGTATATTGCTGATTTTTCACATAAATGATTTAAGTTTTAGCGAACAAGATGTAAAACCATGCATCATGTATCATTATAGTTGTTGCTTAGCCACGGTGCTATTGACATGTGTACACAAACGTGGCTAATTTTAGGAGCAAATTGGCTTGTTTTTGTTTACTTTGAAGTCTGGGGGGTTATTTCATTTTACTAAAACAATTTGGGGGGCAATACCCTACAAAAATTCCCCGACCCCTGCCTTAAGGTCTCATCCTGATATAGCGCCTCGGCCCAGTGGGCCACCAGGCGACATTCTCTTATGCAGTATGTATACCACCCAACACAGAATTTTTTTTTTTTTTTTTTTTTTTTTTTGGTTACAGGAAACCGTTTGGTTTGTATATTGTATATTCAGCTGGAGGTAGCACTATATCTAATGAGTGGGAGGTAGGCACCCCTACCACAAGGAAGACTATTTTCACTATTTATTTGAAAGAAAACACACATTTAATGTAAAACTTAAGAATTTCTTATGTATTAATTTATCTTACGTTGTGCAACGTTTTTTCTGTTAATTTTCTTTCATATTCCATAGAGACCCAATTTATAGCTTAAAAGAATCGGGCGGTAGGCATAGTAAGTAAGATATAAACAGGTTGGTAAAGCAACCAACCAGAATATCTGATAATCCTGACCATAATGCCCAACTCTTGGATTTATTCTTGACAAATAATCTAGATCAATACAGGATAGAGGTACTGTCACCACTTGGATCCTCTGACCACAGTCTCATCAAAGCCTCAGTTAACCCTTCCACACCTCCCCGTTCTGAACCTGTCAGGGTGACCCGATGGCACTTTGTTAGGGCAGACTGGGATGGATTTAGAAATTATCTTGCTGACATTCCATGGCAGTCTTTCTTCTCTAGTGATCCCAATTCTACCCAGTCCCACATTTGTGACTTAATACTAGCTGGTATGGATTTAGTCATACCAAGTCAACAGTTCACTAAAAGATCGAACTCTCCAAAATGGTTTGATGGCAACAGTGCCAGAGCAACAGCCCAAAAGTCATTAGCATATAACTCTTACTTAAAATAAAAAAATCTGAATCACTCTCCCAATTTAAAATGGCTAGAAATCATGCAAAAGCTGTATTAAATCTATCTAAATCAAACTTTCTTCAAAAGCAAGCATCAAAACTACTTAACAACCCAAATGACAATAGAATATTCTGGTCAACTCTTAATTCTTTCAATAAGAACTTTAACAAGTCATCATCCATTCCTCCACTAAAATCTTCAGATGACAACATTACAAATGACCCGCGTGGGAAAGCAGATATCTTTGCCAGTATCTTTGCCAGAAACTCTACCATAGACGATATCAGCCAAAATGTCCCAGTACTGGAACTTGATTCTCCCGCAATTGCCCCACTTAAAATACAGACAAGATACGTAAAATCCATCCTAGACAGTTTACCTACCAATAAAGCTCCAGGCCCAGATGGAATACCGCCAATTGTTTTGAAAAAGTGTTCCCCTGAACTTGCCTCTGTCCTAGCTAAATTATTCAGACTATGCATACGTACTTCTTTATTCCCAAATTCATGGAAAGAAGCCAATATCCACCCAGTTCCGAAGAAAGGAAGTTCGTCTGACCCCTCCGATTACAGACCAATAGCTGTCACATCTTCTCTTGGTAAGGTATTTGAAACTTTCATTAATGAGCACATTGTTAAACATCTTGAATCCAACAACTTAATTAGTGATAGACAATATGGTTTTCGCCACGAAAGATCCACCATTGACATACTCAATCTCTTAACTCATACCATCTATCAATCAATTGATCTTTTTGGAGAAACTCATGCAGTAGCTCTTGATATCTCTAAAGCTTTCGACAGAGTATGGCACCATTCCGTGCTGTCCAAACTCCCTTGCTATGGACCAACGTCTTTTGTTCCTTTGATTTCTTCATATCTTAGTGACAGGAAAATAAGAGTAAAAGTAGATGATGTATATTCCAATTTCCACTCAATCAACGCCGGCATGCCGCAGGGATCAATTCTGGCGCCAACCCTATTTCTGGTTCATATTAATGATCTCTTATCTGTCACCCACAATCCCATTCACTCATATGCAGATGACTCAACACTGCATAGTTCATTCACACTCAGACACCCATTTACAAAGTCTAATATCTCTACCTCTCAACTTAATACAGCCATCTCCATAAATCAAGATCTATCTACGATCAGTGAATGGGGACAAAACAACCTTGTCTCTTTTAATGCTAGTAAAACTAAATATATACAGTTTACTAATAGACAGATATTGCCAGATTCGTACATTACCTTCAGTGCTACTAATATTCCCATCTCCAAAAGTATTGAAATTCTTGGCGTCTCAATAAACAGTGCCCTCAGCTGGACCTCTCATGTCAGATCACTTGCTTAAACCGCCTCAATGAAACTTGGATTATTGTACAGAGTCCGTTACTTCTTCGCCGATGAGCAGTTAGCTATAATTTATAAGAGTCATGTGCACTCTCAGCTTGAATATTGCTCACCCTTGTGGAATGGTTGTGGAGAGGTTGCATTAAGACAACTAAACAAAATTCAGAACAAAGCTGTTAGAATCATTAACAACCCTGTCATTACATATAAATTACCTCCCCTGCATGTAAGAAGGAATGTTGCCTCCCTTGCATTATTTTACAGATATTTTTTTGGCAAATGCTCAGACGAAGTTGCGTCCATGGTGCCACCTCTCCATGCCTTCCCTCGTCCTACACGGGCATCTGGTAGCGCTCATGACTGGAATGTCACTCAACCATATTGCAGAACTTCTGCCTATCAGAATTCTTTCATTCCCAGGACTGCATCTCTCTGGAATTCGCTTCCCCAGAGTTGTTTCCCTCCAAATTTCAACCCACAGCTGTTCAAGTCTAACTGTTGCAGATATTTTATGAACTGAGGACGCCAGTAATCTGGTGTATGGATTGTTTTTTTTTTTTCTCATTTGTTTTTCCTTCCTCCCTTCTGTTATTTATATATAAAAAAAAAAGATGTGTTATAACCGGTTCAGTCCTGGGATTTTTAGGAGCAACTGTCCTTTTACATGCTTTTTTTCCTCCTGCTGCTTTTTTATTATTATTATTATTATTCAGCTTAGTAAAGGACCCTTGATTT